>NC_138734.1:21014270-21201770 GCF_965113295.1 Leuciscus leuciscus | reverse complement strand
ATAGATAGATAGATAGATAGATAGATAGATAGATAGATAAGTTATTAGTTAGACAGAAATAGCTTAAAGCTTAATTGAGTATCAATGGCTTCTAGCAGTTTACATTAAACATAGTTCAAACAGACATGGACTTTTGGTCAATGAAAGTCTATGGGATTTTTATGATTTTTAATATTAATTTTTAAGAAAACCATAACTCAAACCAGTCTGAAAAGATATAGCACACCAAGTCAGAACAGTATGAAGGTCTGACCCGAGTTTGGAGTATGTAGCTTGAACGGTCTAGGAGGAGTTAGAGTTGAAAATTTTTGGGTCAGAAGAATAAGAAGAAGAAGAAGAAGAAGAAGAAGAATAAGTTTAAATAGGATTTCAGTAAGTTGGCATTCTCAAGCCAACTTAATAATAATAAGTTTAAATAGGATTTCAATATGTTGGCTTTCTCAAGCCAACTTAACTAGAATGTACATTTCCTGAAGAAAATGTGAAGTGGTGCTTGCAGTGGCAAAACTCGCCACTGGGCAGATGCTAACACAATTAACATGTTGTGATACCATGATATACCACGTTTTAGCATCATTTATCACGATTTACCATGTTTCTAAGATTATTTACTATGATTTACCACATTCCAGCATGATTTACTTTGATTAACATGTTGTTAGAATGATGCTAGCATGATTAGCATGTTGTTAGCATGATTAGTATGTTGGCAGGATGATGATAGCATGACTAGCATGTTTCTAGCATGCTTTTAACAAGATGCTAGCATGATTAGCATTTTGCTAGCATGTTTTTAGCTAGATGCTAACATAACTAGCATGTTGCTAGCATTATGCTAGCTTGATTAGCATGTTGCTAACATAATTAGCATGTTGCTAGCATGATGCTAGCTTAATTAACATGTTGGTAGCATGATGCTAGCCTGTTTAGCATGATGCTAGCATGCTTTTAACAAGATGCTAGCATTATTATCATTATGCTAGCATGTTTTTAGCTAGATGCTAACATGATTAGCATGTTGCTAGCATTATGCTAGCTTGATTAGCATGTTGTAGCATGATGCTAGCCGAATTAGCATGTTGGTAGCATGATGCTAGCATGATTAGCATGTTGCTAGCATGATGCTAGCCTGATTAGCATGATGCTAGCATGATGCTAGCTTGATTAGCATGTTGCTAGCATGTTTTTAGCAAGATGCTGTTGCCAGGTGGTTGCTAGGGTGTTCTGGGTGGTTGCTATGGTGTTGCTAGGCAGTTGCTAGGGTGTTCTGGGTGGTTGCTAGGCCTTTTTATAGAGTTCTTAAAATCTTTAATAACGGGGCCGTATAGACACAAGCATAGAGAGATATCGCAAGGCTACGAGTGTGATATTGCTTTAAAAAAACAAAAAAAAACAAATAAATGTTTTTTATTGGTTTAGGGTGGTTGCTAGGGAGCTCTTAGTGGTTGCTAGGGTGCTGTAACTGGTTGCTAGGGTGTGGCTATGAAGATTTTAGGCCATTACTTATTGGTTGCTTGATAATATAAATCCTCTGAGGGAGAGAGAGAGGGAGAAATTTTTCGCCCGCCAGACGAACATCTTACACCCGATCACTTATAAAAGTCATAGCACACCTCTCCTCAATAAACCGGTCGATTTGACACCTCATTCAGGGGTCTGTGACAAACGGTGTGGGGCGAGTTACGTGCCGAAGTTTTGTCTAGGTGAATAGTAATCACAACACTAGAATGTACATTTCCTGAAGAAAATGTGAAGTGGTGCTTGCAGTGGCAAAACTCGCCACTCGGTTGCTAAGGGTGTTGTACATGATTGCATACGAGCCAACAACCATGTCTGTACGATGTTGTGGAGCTATAATATGGCTTCTATATGTTGCAATATGGTTGCTAGGTAGCTTTAAACGGTTGCTAAGGAGTGGTTACACAGTTACCATGATGATATTTACAGACTGGTTTCCCAACCGAAACAAACAAGCACACCCCCATGTCTATACGATGTTCTGGTGCTGAGATATAGCTCATTCATGTGTTTGTACGGTTGCTAGGGTACGCCAAATGGTTGCTAAGGTTTGTTTATACAGTTTATGGGGTAATATTTAAAGAGTATTTGCAGGTCTGGGTCAAAAAATGCCCAACTCTGTGTTTTTACAATGTTTTGATGCTGAGATATGGCTTGTAAATGTTGTTCAATGGTTGCTAGGGGCCTGTAACTGGTTGCTAGGGCGTGGCTATGAAGTTGTTATGTCACTACTTATTGGCTGCTTGATAGGATGAATCAAAAGAGCCCAACCCCAAGGCTCTATGACCTTCTGAGCCAAAGATATGATTTTGCTAATTTTGTGCCTATGTTAAGTCTATGGGACATTTTTCGGCTAATTTTTCGCCCGCCAGACGAACATCTTACACCCGATCGCTTATAAAAGTCATAGCACACCTCTCCTCAATAAACCGGTCGATTTGATACCTCATTCAGGGGTCTGTGACAAACGGTGTGGGGCGAGTTACGCGCCGAAGTTTTGTCTAGGTGAATAGTAATCACAACACTAGAATGTACATTTCCTGAAGAAAATGTGAAGTGGTGCTTGCAGTGGCAAAACTCGTCACTGGGCAGATGCTAACACAACTAACATGTTGTGATACCATGATATACCACGTTTTAGCATTATTTACCACGATTTACCATGTTTCTAAGATGATTTACTACGATTTACCACATTCCAGCATGATTTACTATGATTAACATGTTGTTAAAATGATGGTAGCATGATTAGCATGTTGTTAACATGATTAGCATGTTGGTAGCATTTTGCTAGCATGTTTTTAGTTAGATGCTAACATGATTAGCATGTTGCTAGCATTATGCTAGCTTGATTAACATGTTGTTAGCATGATGCTAGCTTGAATATCATTGTGCTAGCTTAATTAGCATATTGGTAGCATGATGCTAGCATGATTAGCATTATGTTAGCATAATGCTAGCTTGATTAGCATGTTGGTAGCTTGATGTTAGCATGATTAGCATGTTGCTAGCATGTTTTTAGCTAGATGCTAACATGATTAGCATGTTGCTAGCATTATGCTAGCTTGATTAGCATGTTGTTAACATGATGCTAGCTTGAATAGCATTGTGATAGCTTAATTAGCATATTGGTAGCATGATGCTAGCATGATTAACATTATGTTAGCATAATGCTAGCTTGATTAGCATGTTGGTAGCTTGATGTTAGCATGATTAGCATGTTGCTAGCATGTTTTTAGCTAGATGCTAACATGATTAGCATGTTGCTAGCATTATGCTAGCTTGATTAGCATGTTGCTAGCATAATGCTAGCTTGATTAGCATGTTGCTAGCATTATGCTAGCTTGATTAGCATGTTGCTAGCATGATGCTAGCTTGATTAACATGTTGGTAGCATTATGCTAGCATTATTAGCATTATGCTAGCTTGATTAGCATGATGCTAGCATGATGCTAGCTTGATTAGCATGTTGCTAGCATGATACTAGCATGATTAGTATGTTGCTAGCATGTTTTTAGCAAAGATGCTGTTGCCAGGTGGTGGTTGCTAGGGTTTTCTGGGTGGTTGCTATGGTGTTGCTAGGCAGTTGCTAAGGTGTTCTGGGTGGTTGCTAGGCAGTTGCTAGGGTATTCTTGGTGGTTGCTAGGTGGTTGCTATGGTGTTGCTAGCAGTTGCTATGGTATTCTGGGTGGATGCTAGGGCGTTGCTAGGCAGTTGCTAGGGTGTTCTGGGTGGTTGCTAGGCGTTCTGGGTGGTTACTAGGCAGTTGCTAGGTGTTCTGGGTGGTTGCTAGGCAGTTGCTAGGGTGTTCTGGGTGGTTGCTAGAGTTTTTTGGTGGTTACTAGAGCATTTCTAGACGTTGCTAGGGTGTTCAGGGTGGTTGCTAAGGTATTTTTGGTAGTTGCTATGGTGTTACTAGGTGGTTGGTAGTTGTCAAATATGGTTACTATGGAGTTTTTATAGAGTTTTTAAAATCTTTAATAACGAGTTCCTTCAGTACGGCACTCGGCCTGCGGCCTCGTGCCTATGGCCGAATAGGCACAAGCATGGAGCAATATCGCAAGGCTACGAGTGTGATATTGCTTTAAAAAATGTAAAAAAAATGTTTTTATATTATTTATTGGTTTAGGGTGGTTGCTAGGGAGCTCAGAGTGGTTGCTAGGGTGCTGTAACTGGTTGCTAGGGTGTGGCTATGAAGATTTTAGGCCATTACTTATTGGCTGCTTGATAATATAAATCCTCTGAGGGAGAGAGAGAGGGAGAGAAACGCAGGGGTGTCAGGCCCTTTGGAGTGGTGTGTGTGAAAACGGCAGTTGGGATTCAAATGTTTTTAGAACTCCCCATGTTAAGTCAATGGGACTTTTTTGGCCGCTTTTTCGTCCGCTGTGCGAACATCGTACACCCGATCGCTTAGAAAAGATATAGCACACCTCTCCTCAATGAGCCGCTCGTTTTGACACCTCACTCAGGGGTCTGTGACAAACGGTGCGGGGCGCATTACGCGCCAAACTTTTGGCAGAATAATAATAATAACTAGAATGTACATTTCCTGAAGAAAATGTGAAGTGGTGCTTGCAGTGGCAAAATTCGCCACTCGGTTGCTATGGTGTTGTACATGATTGCATACGAGCCAACAACCACGTCTGTACGATGTTGTGGAGCTGAAATATGGCTTCTATATGTTGCAATATGGTTGCTAGGTAGCTTTAAACGGTTGCTAAGGTGTGGTTACACAGTTACCATGATGATATTTACAGATTGGTTTCCCAACCGAAACAAACAAGCACACCCCCATGTCTATACGATGTTCTGGTGCTGAGATATAGCTCATTCATGTGTTTGTACGGTTGCTAGGGTACTCCAAATGGTTGCTAAGGTTTGTTTATACAGTTTATGGGGTAATATTTAAAGAGTATTTGCAGGTCTGGGTCAAAAAATGCCCACTCTGTGTTTTTACAATGTTTTGTTGCTGAGATATGGCTTGTAAATGTTGTTTAATGGTTGCTAGGGGCCTGTAACTGGTTTCTAGGGCGTGGCTATGAAGTTGTTATGTCACTACTTATTGGCTGCTTGATAGGATGAATCAAAAGAGCCCAACCCCAAGGCTCTATGACCTTCTGAGCCAAAGATATGATTTTGCAAATTTTGTGCCTATGTTAAGTCTATGGGACATTTTTGGGAAAAATTTTCGCCCCGCCAGACGAACATCTTACACCCGATCACTTATAAAAGTCATAGCACACCTCTCTTCAATAAACCGGTCGATTTGACACCTCATTCAGGGGTCTGTGACAAACGGTGTGGGGCGAGTTGCGCGCCGAAGTTTTGTCTAGGTGAATAGTAATCACAACACTAGAATGTACATTTCCTGAAGAAAATGTGAAGTGGTGCTTGCAGTGGCAAAACTCACCACTCGGTTGCTAGGGTGTTGTACATGATTGCATACGAGCCAACAACCATGTCTGTACGATGTTGTGGAGCTGAAATATGGCTTCTATATGTTTCAATATGGTTGCTAGGTGGCTCTAAACGGTTGCTATGGTGTGAATACACAGTAACCGTGGTGATATTTTACAGACTGTTTCCCAAACGAAACAAAAGAGCCAAACCCCATCTCTATACGATGTTCTGATGAAAAGACATGGGTCTTGATAAACGGTTGCTAGGGTACTCTGTTTGGTTGCTATGGAGTTGCTAGGCAGCTGCCAATGATGAAACTCCAAAGGCTTCTTGTCACTATGAATGATATAAACCAACTCCCATGCCTCTGTGACATTCAGAATGGAAGAAATGCCTCTTTGGATTTTGGTTGCTAGGGTACTCTGTTTGGTTGCTATGGAGTTGCTAGGCAGCTGCCAATGATGAAACTCCAAAGGCTTCTTGCCACTATGAATGATATAAACCAACTCCCATGCCTCTGTGACATTCAGAACGGAAGATATCCCTCTTTGGATTTTGGTTGCTAGGGTACTCGGTTTGGTTGCTAGGGAGTGGCGTAGCAGCTGCCAATCATGAAATTCCAAAGGCTGCTTGTCAGTATTAATTATATAAACCAACTCCCATGCCTCTTTGACATTCAGAATGGAAGATATCCCTCTTTGGATTTTGGTTGCTAGGGTACTCTGTTTGGTTGCTATGGAGTTGCTTGACAACTGCCAATGATGAAACTGCAAAGGCTTCTTGTCACTATGAATGATATAAACCAACTCCCATGCCTCTGTGACATTCAGAATGGAAGATATCCTTCTTTGGATTTTGGTTGCTAGGGTACTCTGTTTGGTTGCTAGGGAGTGGCTTGGCAGCTGCCAAACATGAAAGTCCAAAGGCTGCTTGTCAGTATGAATGATATAAACCAACTCCCATGCCTCTGTGACATACAGAATGGAAGATATCCCTCTCTGGATTTTGGTTGCTAGGGTACTCTGTTTGGTTGTTAGGGAGTGGCTTGGCAGCTGCCAGTCATGAAACTCCAAAGGCTGCTTGTCAGTATGAATGATATAAACCAACTCCCATGCCTCTGTGACATTCAGAATGGAAGATATCCCTCTTTGGATTTTTGTTGCTAAGGTGCTCGACAATGGTTGCTAGGGATGGGCTAGGAAGTGTTGAGGTGATTCATGATTGGCTGTTTGCTGCCCCGAGTCAAATGAGACCACCCTCATGTTTCTATGACAATTCAGTCCAGAGATATCCCTTTGATCTCTTTCAATGGAAGTCTATGGAACTTGTTGCTAAGGTGCTCTAAATGGTTGCTAGGGCGTGGCTTGATAGCTTCACAATGATCCTGAGAGACTGATTGGTCGTCTGAGTAAAATGAGCCCGCCCCCTTGTCTCTATGACACTGTGATCCAGAGCTACGTTCAATACAAAAACCTTATGTAATTTACCATAGTAGGAAAAACACATGCTATGGTGTAGGACGGCCCATTTCATGGGCCGTCCTACACCATAGTAAGTCAATGGGAAACTTTGGGCAGCTCCTGCCCCCCAGGGGTGCAACTTTTACCCCATTGTGAGGTATGTTCTTACAGAGCCTGTCAGCCTCTTCAAATGTGGCAAATCACACGTTTCTGCGAAATCCTCACTCAGAGCTACGAGTCATCAAAGTTCGTTGCAATGTTAAGTCTATGGGATTTTTCGGCCGCTTTTTCGCCCCTGGGGCGAACACCGTACCCCCGATCGCTTATAAAAGTCATAGCACACCTCTCCTCAATACGCTGGTCGATTTGACACCTCATTCATGGGTCTGTGACAAACGGTGCGGGACGAGTTACGCGCCAAACTTTTGTCCAGAATAATAAGAATAAGAATAATAACTAGAATGTACATTTCCTGAAGAAAATGTGAAGTGGTGCTTGCAGTGGCAAAACTCACCACTCGGTTGCTAGGGTGTTGTACATGATTGCATACGAGCCAACAACCATGTCTGTACGATGTTGTGGAGCTGAAATATGGCTTCTATATGTTTCAATATGGTTGCTAGGTGGCTCTAAACGGTTGCTATGGTGTGAATACACAGTAATCGTGGTGATATTTTACAGACTGTTTCCCAAACGAAACAAAAGAGCCAAACCCCATCTCTATACGATGTTCTGATGAAAAGACATGGGTCTTGATAAACGGTTGCTAGGGTACTCTGTTTGGTTGCTATGGAGTTGCTAGGCAGCTGCCAATGATGAAACTCCAAAGGCTTCTTGTCACTATGAATGATATAAACCAACTCCCATGCCTCTGTGACATTCAGAATGGAAGAAATGCCTCTTTGGATTTTGGTTGCTAGGGTACTCTGTTTGGTTGCTATGGAGTTGCTAGGCAGCTGCCAATGATGAAACTCCAAAGGCTTCTTGCCACTATGAATGATATAAACCAACTCCCATGCCTCTGTGACATTCAGAACGGAAGATATCCCTCTTTGGATTTTGGTTGCTAGGGTACTCTGTTTGGTTGCTAGGGAGTGGCGTGGCAGCTGCCAATAATGAAACTACAGAGGCTGCTTGTCAGTATGAATGATATAAACCAACTCCCATGCCTGTGTGACATTCAGAATGGAAGATATCCCTCTTTGGATTTTGGTTGCTAGGGCACTCTGTTTGGTTGCTATGGAGTTGCTTGGCAGCTGCTAATGATGAAAATGCAAAGGCTTCTTGTCAGTATGAATGATATAAACCAACTCCCATCTCTATACGATGTTCTGATGCAGAGATATAGGTCTTGCTAAACGGTTGCTAGGGTACTCTGTTTGGTTGCTACGGAGTTGCTTGGCAGCTGCCAGTCATGAAACTCCAAAGGCTGCTTGTCAGTATGAATGATATAAACCAACTCCCATGCCTCTGTGACATTCAGAATGGAAGATATCCCTCTTTGGATTTTGGTTGCTAGGGTACTCTGTTTGGTTGCTAGGGAGTGGCGTTGCAGCTGCCAATCATGAAATTCCAAAGGCTGCTTGTCAGTATGAATTATATAAACCAACTCCCATGCCTCTGTGACATTCAGAATGGAAGATATCCCTCTTTGGATTTTGGTTGCTAGGGTACTCTGTTTGGTTGCTATGGAGTTGCTTGACAACTGCCAATGATGAAACTGCAAAGGCTTCTTGTCACTATGAATGATATAAACCAACTCCCATGCCTCTGTGACATTCAGAATGGAAGATATCCCTCTTTGGATTTTGGTTGCTAGGGTACTCTGTTTGGTTGCTAGGGAGTGGCTTGGCAGCTGCCAGTCATGAAACTCCAAAGGCTGCTTGTCAGTATGAATGATATAAACCAACTCCCATGCCTCTGTGACATTCAGAATGGAAGATATCCCTCTTTGGATTTTGGTTGCTAAGGTGCTCGACAATGGTTGCTAGGGATGGGCTAGGAAGTGTTGAGGTGATTCATGATTGGCTGTTTGCTGCCCCGAGTCAAATGAGACCACCCTCATGTTTCTATGACAAATCAGTCCGGAGATATCCCTTTGATGTCTTTCAATGGAAGTCTATGGAACTTGTTGCTAAGGTGCTCTAAATGGTTGCTAGGGCGTGGCTTGATAGCTTCACAATGATCCTGAGAGACTGATTGGTCATCTGAGTAAAATGAGCCCGCCCCCTTGTCTCTATGACACTGTGATCCAGAGCTACGTTCAATACAAAAACCTTATGTAATTTACCATAGTAGGAAAAACACATGCTATGGTGTAGGACGGCCCATTTCATGGGCCGTCCTACACCATAGTAAGTCAATGGGAAACTTTGGGCAGCTCCTGACCCCCAGGGGTGCAACTTTTACCCCATTGTGAGGTATGTTCTTACAGAGCCTGTCAGCCTCTTCAAATGTGGCAAATCACACGTTTCTGCGAAATCCTCACTCAGAGCTACGAGTCATCAAAGTTCGTCGCAATGTTAAGTCTATGGGATTTTTTCGGCCGCTTTTTCGCCCCTGGGGCGATCACCGTACCCCCGATCGCTTATAAAAGTCATAGCACACCTCTCCTCAATACGCTGGTCGATTTGACACCTCATTCATGGGTCTGTGACAAACGGTGCGGGACGAGTTACGCGCCAAACTTTTGTGTGGAAGAATAATAATAATAAGAATAATAAGTATGGAGAATAACAATAGTGTTGCTTTGAAAAGCACCACTAACTAGAATGTACATTTCCTGAAGAAAATGTGAAGTGGTGCTTGCAGTGGCAAAACTCACCACTCGGTTGCTAGGGTGTTGTACATGATTGCATACGAGCCAACAACCATGTCTGTACGATGTTGTGGAGCTGAAATATGGCTTCTATATGTTTCAATATGGTTGCTAGGTGGCTCTAAACGGTTGCTATGGTGTGAATACACAGTAACCGTGGTGATATTTTACAGACTGTTTCCCAAACGAAACAAAAGAGCCAAACCCCATCTCTATACGATGTTCTGATGAAAAGACATGGGTCTTGATAAACGGTTGCTAGGGTACTCTGTTTGGTTGCTAGGGAGTGGTTTGGCAGCTGCCAATCATGAAACTCCAAAGGCTGCTTGTCAGTATGAATGATATAAACCAACTCCCATGCCTCTGTGACATTCAGAACGGAAGATATCCCTCTTTGGATTTTGGTTGCTAGGGTACTCGGTTTGGTTGCTAGGGAGTGGCGTAGCAGCTGCCAATCATGAAATTCCAAAGGCTGCTTGTCAGTATTAATTATATAAACCAACTCCCATGCCTCTGTGACATTCAGAATGGAAGATATTCCTCTTTGGACTTTGGTTGCTAGGGTACTCTGTTTGGTTGCTATGGAGTTGCTTGGCAGCTGCCAATGATGAAACTGCAAAGGCTTCTTGTCACTATGAATGATATAAACCAACTCCCATGCCTCGGTGACATTCAGAATGGAAGATATCCCTCTTTTGATTTTGGTTGCTAGGGTACTCTGTTTGGTTGCTATGGAGTTGCTTGGCAGCTGCCAATGATGAAACTGCAAAGTCTTCTTGTCAGTATGAATGATACAAACCAACTCCCATGCCTCTGTGACATTCAGAATGGAAGATATCCCTCTTTGGATTTTGGTTGCTAGGGTACTCTGTTTTGTTGCTAGGGAGTGGCTTGGCAGCTGCCAATCATGAAACTCCAAAGGCTGCTTGTCAGTATGAATGATATAAACCAACTCCCATGCCTCTGTGACATTCAGAATGGAAGAAATGCCTCTTTGGATTTTGGTTGCTAGGGTACTCTGTTTGGTTGCTATGGAGTTGCTAGGCAGCTTCCAATGATGAAACTCCAAAGGCTTCTTGCCACTATGAATGATATAAACCAACTCCCATGCCTCTGTGACATTCAGAACGGAAGATATCCCTCTTTGGATTTTGGTTGCTAGGGTACTCTGTTTGGTTGCTATGGAGTTGCTTGGCAGCTGCCAATGATGAAACTGCAAAGTCTTCTTGTCAGTATGAATGATACAAACCAACTCCCATGCCTCTGTGACATTCAGAATGGAAGATATCCCTCTTTGGATTTTGGTTGCTAGGGTACTCTGTTTTGTTGCTAGGGAGTGGCTTGGCAGCTGCCAATCATGAAACTCCAAAGGCTTCTTGTCACTATGAATGATATAAACCAACTCCCATGCCTCTGTGACATTCAGAATGGAAGAAATGCCTCTTTGGATTTTGGTTGCTAGGGTACTCTGTTTGGTTGCTATGGAGTTGCTAGGCAGCTGCCAATGATGAAACTCCAAAGGCTTCTTGCCACTATGAATGATATAAACCAACTCCCATGCCTCTGTGACATTCAGAACGGAAGATATCCCTCTTTGGATTTTGGTTGCTAGGGTACTCGGTTTGGTTGCTAGGGAGTGGCGTAGCAGCTGCCAATCATGAAATTCCAAAGGCTGCTTGTCAGTATTAATTATATAAACCAACTCCCATGCCTCTGTGACATTCAGAATGGAAGATATCCCTCTTTGGATTTTGGTTGCTAGGGTACTCTGTTTGGTTGCTAGGGAGTGGCGTGGCAGCTGCCAATCATGAAACTCCAAAGGCTGCTTGTCAGTATGAATGATATAAACCAACTCCCATGCCTCTGTGACATACAGAATGGAAGATATCCCTCTCTGGATTTTGGTTGCTAGGGTACTCTATTTGGTTGCTAGGGAGTGGCTTGGCAGCTGGCAGTCATGAAACTCCAAAGGCTGCTTGTCAGTATGAATGATATAAACCAACTCCCATGCCTCTGTGACATTCAGAATGGAAGATATCCCTCTTTGGATTTTGGTTGCTAAGGTGCTCGACAATGGTTGCTAGGGATGGGCTAGGAAGTGTTGAGGTGATTCATGATTGGCTGTTTGCTGCCCCGAGTCAAATGAGACCACCCTCATGTTTCTATGACAATTCAGTCCGGAGATATCCCTTTGATCTCTTTCAATGGAAGTCTATGGAACTTGTTGCTAAGGTGCTCTAAATGGTTGCTAGGGCATGGCTTGATAGCGTCACAATGATCCTGAGAGACTGATTGGTCGTCTGAGTAAAATGAGCCCGCCCCCTTGTCTCTATGACACTGTGATCCAGAGCTACGTTCAATACAAAAACCTTATGTAATTTACCATAGTAGGAAAAACACATGCTATGGTGTAGGACGGCCCATTTCATGGGCCGTCCTACACCATAGTAAGTCAATGGGAAACTTTGGGCAGCTCCTGCCCCCCAGGGGTGCAACTTTTACCCCATTGTGAGGTATGTTCTTACAGAGCCTGTCAGCCTCTTCAAATGTGGCAAATCACACGTTTCTGCGAAATCCTCACTCAGAGCTACGAGTCATCAAAGTTCGTCGCAATGTTAAGTCTATGGGATTTTTCGACCGCTTTTTCGCCCCTGGGGCGATCACCGTACCCCCGATCGCTTATAAAAGTCATAGCACACCTCTCCTCAATACGCTGGTCGATTTGACACCTCATTCATGGGTCTGTGACAAACGGTGCGGGACGAGTTACGCGCCAAACTTTTGTGTGGAAGAATAATAATAATAAGAATAATAAGTATGGAGAATAACAATAGTGTTGCTTTGAAAAGCACCACTAACTAGAATGTACATTTCCTGAAGAAAATGTGAAGTGGTGCTTGCAGTGGCAAAACTCACCACTCGGTTGCTAGGATGTTGTACATGATTGCATACGAGACAACAACCATGTCTATACGATGTTCTGGTGCTGAGATATAGCTCATTCATGTGTTTGTACGGTTGCTAGGGTACTCCAAATGGTTGCTATGGTTTGTTTATACAGTTTATGGGGTAATATATAAAGAGTATTTGCAAGTCTGGGTCAAAAAATGCCCTACTCTGTGTTTTTACAATGTTTTGTTGCTGAGATATGGCTTGTAAATGTTGTTCAATGGTTGCTAGGGGCCTGTAACTGGTTGCTAGGGCGTGGCTATGAAGTTGTTATGTCACTACTTATTGGCTGCTTGATAGGACAAATCAAAAGAGCCCAAATCCAAGGCTCTATGACCTTCTGAATCAAAGATATGATTTTGCAAATTTTGAGCCTATGTTAAGTCTATGGGAAATTTTTCGGCAAATTTTTCGCCCGCCAGACGAACATTGTACACCCGATCGCTTATAAAAGTCATAGCACACCTCTCCTCAATAAACCGGTCGATTTGACACCTCATTCAGGGGTCTGTGACAAACGGTGTGGGGCGAGTTACGCGCCGAAGTTTTGTCTAGGTGAATAGTAATCACAACACTAGAATGTACATTTCCTGAAGAAAATGTGAAGTGGTGCTTGCAGTGGCAAAACTCGCCACTGGGCAGATGCTAACACAATTAACATGTTGTGATACCATGATATACCACGTTTTAGCATTATTTACCACGATTTACCATGTTTCTAAGATGATTTACTACGATTTACCACATTCCAGCATGATTTACTATGATTAACATGTTGTTAAAATGATGCTAGCATGATTAGCATGTTGGTAGCATGATGCTAGCATGATTAGCATGTTGCTAGCATGCTTTTAACAAGATGTTAGCATGTTTAGCATTTTGCTAGCATGTTTTTAGCTAGATGCTAACATGATTAGCATGTTGCTAGCATTATGCTAACTTGATTAACATGTTGTTAGCATGATGTTAGCTTGAATAACATTTTGCTAGCATTGTGCTAGCATGATTAGCATGTTGCTAGCATGATGCTAGCTTGATTAGCATGATGTTAGCATGATGCTAGCTTGATTAGCATGTTGGTAGCTTGATGCTAGCATTATTAGCATGTTGCTAGCATGTTTTTAACTAGATGCTAACATGATTAGCATGTTTCTAGCATGATGCTAGCTTGATTAGCATGTTGCTAGCATTATGCTAGCTTGATTAGCATGATGTTAGCATGATGCTAGCTTGATTAGCATGTTGGTAGCATTATGCTAGCTTGATTAGCATGATGTTAGCATGATGCTAGCTTGATTAGCATGTTGGTAGCATAATGATAGCATTATTAGCATGTTGCTAGCTTGATTAGCATGTTGCTAGCATGATGCTAGCATGATTAGTATGTTGCTAGCATTTTTTTAGCAAGATGCTGTTGCCAGGTGGTTGCTAGGGTTTTCTGGGTGGTTGCTATGGTGTTGCTAGGCAGTTGCTAAGGTGTTCTGGGTGGTTGCTTGGCGGTTGCTAGGGTATTATTTTTGGTTGCTAGGGCTTTGCTAGGTTGTTGCTAGGGTGTTCTGGGTGGTTGCTATGGTGTTGCTAGGCAGTTGCTAGGGTGTTCTGGGTGGTTGATAGGCCTTTCTATAGAGTTCTTAAAATCTTTAATAACGGGGCCGTATAGACACAAGCATGGAGCGATATCGCAAGGCTACGAGTGTGAAATTGCTTTAAAAAAAAAATACAAAGAAATGTTTTTTATTGGTTTAGGGTGGTTGCTAGGGAGCTCAGAGTGGTTGCTAGGGTGCTGTAACTGGTTGCTAGGGTGTGGCTATGAAGATTTTAGGCCATTACTTATTGGCTGCTTGATAATATAAATCCTCTGAGGGAGAGAGAGAGGGAGAGAAATGCAGGGGTGTCAGGCCCTTTGGAGTGGTGTGTGTGAAAACGGCAGTTGGGATTCAAATGTTTTTAGAATGCCCAATGTTAAGTCAATGGGACTTTTTTGGCCGCTTTTTCGTCCGCTGTGCGAACATCGTACACCCGATCGCTTAGAAAAGTCATAGCACACCTCTCCTCAATGAGCCGGTCGATTTGACACCTCACTCAGGGGTCTGTGACAAACGGTGCGGGGCAAGTTACGCGCCAAACTTGTGGCGGAATAATAATAAGAAGAAGAAGAAGAACTAGAATGTACATTTCCTGAAGAAAATGTGAAGTGGTGCTTGCAGTGGCAAAATTCGCCACCCGTTTGCTAGGGTGTTGTAAATGATTGCATACGAGCCAACAACCATGTCTGTATGATGTTGTGGGGCTGAAATATGGCTTCTATATGTTGCAATATGGTTGCTAGGTAGCTTTAAATGGTTGCTAAGGTGTGGTTACACAGTTACCATGATGATATTTACAGACTGGTTTCCCAACCGGAACAAACAAACACACCCCCATGTCTATACAATGTTCTGGTGCTGAGATATAGCTCATTAATTTGTTTGTACGGTTGCTAGGGTACTCCAAATGGTTGCTAAGGTTTGTTTATACAGTTTAAGGGGTAATATTTGCAAGTCTGGGTCAAAAAATGCCCATCTCTGTGTTTTTACAATGTTTTGTTGCTGAGATATGGCTTGGAAATGTTGTTCAATGGTTGCTAGGGGCCTGTAACTGGTTGCTAGGGCGTGACTATGAAGTTGTTATGTCACTACTTATTGGCTGCTTGATAGGACGAATCAAAAGAGCCCAACCCCAAGCCTCTATGACCTTCTCAGCCAAAGGTATGATTTGACATCTCATTCATAGGTCTACGAGAAACTGTGCGGGAGGAGTAACGTGCCGAAGTTTTGTCTAGGTGAATAGTAATCACAATACTAGAATGTACATTTCCTGAAGAAAATGTGAAGTGGTGCTTGCAGTGGCAAAACTCGCCACTGGGCAGATGCTAACACAATTAACATGTTGTGATACCATGATATACCACGTTTTAGCATTATTTACCACGATTTACCATGTTTCTAAGATGATTTACTACGATTTACCACATTCCAGCATTATTTACTATGATTAACATGTTGTTAGAATGATGCTGGCATGATTAGCATGTTGTTAACATGATTAGCATGTTGGTAGCATGATGCTAGCATGATTAGCATGTTGCTAACATGCTTTTAACAAGATGTTAGCATGATTAGCATTTTGCTAGCATGTTTTTAGCTAGATGCTAACATGATTAGCATGTTGCTAGCATTATGGTAGCTTGATTAACATGTTGTTAAGCATGATGCTAGCATGATTAGCATGTTGTTAACATGATTAGCATGTTGGTAGCATGATGCTAGCATGATTAGCATGTTGCTAACATGCTTTTAACAAGATGTTAGCATGATTAGCATTTTGCTAGCATGTTTTTAGCTAGATGCTAACATGATTAGCATGTTGCTAGCATTATGCTAGCTTGATTAACATGTTGTTAGCATGATGCTAGCTTGAATAGCATTGTGCTAGCTTAATTAGCATATTGGTAGCATGATGCTAGCTTGATTAGCATGTTGGTAGCTTGATGTTAGCATGATTAGCATTTTGCTAGCATGTTTTTAGCTAGATGCTAACATGATTAGCATGTTGCTAGCATTATGCTAGCTTGATTAGCATGTAGCTAGCATGATGCTAGCTTGATTAGCATTTTGCTAATATTATGCTAGCTTGATTAACATGTTGCTAGCATTATGCTAGCTTGATTAGCATTATGCTAGCATGATGCTAGCTTGATTAGCATGTTGGTAGCATAATGCTAGCATTGTTATCATTTTGCTAGCTTGATTAGCATGATGCTAGCTTGATTAGCATGTTGGTAGCTTAATGCTAACATGATTAGCATGTTGCTAGCATGTTTTTAGCTAGATGATAACATGATTAGCATGTTGCGAGCATTATGCTAGCTTGATTAGCATGTTGCTAGCATGATGCTAGCTTGATTAGCATGTTGCTAGCATAATGCTAGCTTGATTAGTATGTTGCTAGCATTATGCTAGCTTGATTAGCATGTTGCTAGCATGATGCTAGCTTGATTAGCATGTTGCTAGCTTGATTAGCATGTTGCTAGCATGATGCTAGCTTGATTAGCATGTTGCTAGCATTATGCTAGCTTGATTAACATGTTGCTAGCATTATGCTAGCTTGATTAGCATTATGTTAGCATAATGCTAGCTTGATTAGCATGTTGCTAGCATGATGCTAGCTTGATTAGCATTTTGCTAGCATGATGCTAGCTTGATTAGCATGTTGGTAGCAGGAACCGGGTTAGCATAACCCGGTTCCACCTGACCAAGTGTCGAGGTGTCCTTGAGCAAGACACCTAACCCCAGCTGCTCCCGACGAGCTGGATCGCCTTGCATGGCTGACACCGCCGTCGGTGTATGAATGAGTGAGTGAATGGGTGAATGTGAGGCAATATTGTAAAGCGCTTTGGTGGCCATTGGGTCTGTGAAAGCGCTATATAAATGCAGTCCAAATGCAGTCCATAATGCTAGCATTATTAGCATGTTGCTAGCTTGATTAGCATGATGCTAGCATGATGCTAGCTTGATTAGCATGTTGCAAGCATGATGCTAGCATGATTAGTATGTTGCTAGCATGTTTTTAGCAAGATGCTGTTTCCAGGTGGTGGTTGCTAGGGTTTTCTGGGTGGTTGCTATGGTGTTGCTAGGCATTTGCTAAGGTGTTCTGGGTGGTTGCTAGGCAGTTGCTAGGGTATTCTTGGTAGTTGCTAGGCAGTTGCTAGGGCGTTGCTAGGTGGTTGCTAGGGTGTTCTGGGTGGTTGCTATGGTGTTGCTAGGCAGTTGCTATGGTATTCTGGGTGGATGCTAGGGCATTGCTAGGCAGTTGCTAGGTGTTCTGGGTGGTTGCTAGGCAGTTGCCAGGGTGTTTTGGGTGGTTGCTAGAGTTTTTTGGTGGTTACTAGAGCATTTCTAGACGTTGCTAGGGTGTTCAGGGTGGTTGCTAAGGTATTTTTGGTAGTTGCTATGGTGTTACTAGGTGGTTGGTAGTTGTCAAATATGGTTACTATGGAGTTTTTATAGAGTTCTTAAAATCTTTATTAACGAGTTCCTTCAGTACGGCACTCGGCCTGCGGCCTCGTGCCTATGGCCGAATAGGCACAAGCATGGAGCAATATCGCAAGGCTACGAGTGTGATATTGCTTTAAAAAATGTAAAAAAAAATGTTTTTATATTATTTATTGGTTTAGGGTGGTTGCTAGGGAGCTCAGAGTGGTTGCTAGGGTGCTGTAACTGGTTGCTAGGGTGTGGCTATGAAGATTTTAGGCCATTACTTATTGGCTGCTTGATAATATAAATCCTCTGAGGGAGAGAGAGAGGGAGAGAAATGCAGGGGTGTCAGGCCCTTTGGAGTGGTGTGTGTGAAAACGGCAGTTGGGATTCAAATGTTTTAGAACTCCCCATGTTAAGTCAATGGGACTTTTTTGGCCGCTTTTTCGTCCGCTGTGCGAACATCGTACACCCGATCGCTTAGAAAAGTCATAGCACACCTCTCCTCAATGAGCCGCTCGATTTGACACCTCACTCAGGGGTCTGTGACAAACGGTGCGGGGCAAGTTACGCGCCAAACTTTGTCCAGAATAATTAGCAACAATAACAATAGTGTTGCTTTGAAAAGCACCACTAACTAGAATGTACATTTCCTGAAGAAAATGTGAAGTGGTGCTTGCAGTGGCAAAACTCGCCACTCGGTTGCTAGGATGTTGTACATGATTGTATATGAGCCAACAATCATGTCTGTACGATGTTGTGGAGCTGAAATATGGCTTCTATATGTTGCAATATGGTTGCTAGGTGGCTCTAAACGGTTGCTAGGGTGTGAATACACAGTTACCATGGTGATATTTACAGACTGTTTCCCAACCGAAACAAAAGAGCCAATCCCCATCTCTATACAATGTTTTGATGCAGAGATATACGTTTTGCTAAACGGTTGCTACGGTACTCTGTTTGGTTGCTTTGGAGTTGCTTGGCAGCTGCCAATGATGAAACTGCAAAGTGCTCTTGTCAGTATGAATGATATAAACCAACTCCCATGCCTCTGTGACATTCAGAATGGAAGATATCCCTCTTTGGATTTTGGTTACTAGGGTACTCTGTTTGGTTGCTATGGAGTTACTTGGCAGCTGCCAATCATGAAACTCCAGAGACTGCTTGTCATTATGAATGATATAAAACAACTTCCATGCCTGTGTGACATTCAGAATGGAAGATATCCCTCTTTGGATTTTGGTTGCTAAGGTTCTCTGATTGGTTGCTATGGAGTTGCTTGACAGCTGCCACTGATGAAACTGCAAAGGCTTCTTGTCACTATGAATGATATAAACCAACTCCCATGCCTATGTGACATTCAGAATGTAAGATACCCCTCTTTGGATTTTGGTTGCTAGGGTACTCTGTTTGGTTGCTATGGAGTTGCTTGACAGCTGCCACTGATGAAACTGCATAGGCTTCTTGTCACTATGAATGATATAAACCAACTCCCATGCCTATGTGACATTCAGAATGTAAGATACCCTCTTTGGATTTTGGTTGCTAGGGTACTCTGTTTGGTTGCTATGGAGTTGCTTGACAGCTGCCAATGATGAAACTGCAAAGGCTTCTTGTCACTATGAATGATATAAACCAACTCCCATGCCTATGTGACATTCAGAATGTAAGATACCCCTTTTTGGATTTTGGTTGCTAGGGTACTCTGTTTGGTTGCTATGGAGTTGCTTGACAGCTGCCAATCATAAACTCCAAAGGCTTGTTGTCACTATGAATGATTTAAAACAACCCCCATGCCTCTGCGACATTCAGAATGGAAGATATCCCTCTTTGGATTTTGGTTGCTAGGGTACTCTGTTTGGTTGCTATGGAGTGGCTTGTCAGCTGCCAATCATGAAACTCCAAAGGCTTCTTGTCAGTATGAATGATATAAACCAACTCCCAGGCCTCTGTGACATTCAGAATGGAAGATATCCCTCTTTGGATTTTGGTTGCTAGGGTACTCTGTTTGGTTGCTATGGAGTGGTTTGGCAGCTGCCAATAATGAATCTCCAAAAACTTCTTGTCAGTATGAATGATATAAACCAACTCCCAGGCCTCTGTGACATTCAGAATGGAAGATATCCCTCTTTGGATTTTGGTTGCTAGGGTACTCTGTTTGGTTGCTAGGGAGTGGCTTGTCAGCTGCCAATCATGAAATTCCAAAGGCTGCTTGTCAGTATGAATGATATAAACCAACTCCCATGCCTCTGCGACATTCAGAATGGAAGATATCCCTCTTTGGATTTTGGTTGCTAGGGTACTCTGTTTGGTTGCTATGGAGTGGTTTGGCAGCTGCCAATGATGAAACTCCAAAGGCTTCTTGTCAGTATGAATGATATAAACCAACTCCCATGCCTCTGTGACATTCAGAATGGAAGATATCCCTCTTTGGATTTTGGTTGCTAGGTTACTCTGTTTGGTTGCTAGGGAGTGGCTTGGCAGCTGCCAATCATGAAACTCCAAAGGCTGCTTGTCAGTATGAATGATATAAACCAACTCCCATGACTCTACGACATTCAGAATGGAAGATATCCCTCTTTGGATTTTGGTTGCTAGGGTACTCTGTTTGGTTTCTATGGAGTGGTTTGGCAGCTGCCAATAATGAATCTCCAAAAACTTGTCAGTATGAATGATATAAACCAACTCCCATGCCTCTGTGACATTCAGAATGGAAGATATCCCTCTTTGGATTTTGGTTGCTAGGGTACTCTGTTTGGTTGCTAGGGAGTGGCTTGTCAGTGGCCAATCATGAATCTCCAAAGGCTTCTTGTCAGTATGAATGATATAAACCAACTCCCATGCCTCTGTGACATTCAGAATGGAAGATATCCCTCTTTGGATTTTGGTTGCTAAGGTTCTCGCTTTGGTTGCTAGGGAGTGGCTAGGAAGTGTTGAGGTGATTCATGATTGGCTGTTTGCTGCCCCGAGTTAACTGAGACCACCCCCATGTTTCTATGACAATTCAGTCCAGAGATATCCCTTTGATCTCTTTCAATGGAAGTCTATGGGACTTGTTGCTAAGGTGCTCTAAATGGTTGCTAGGGTGTGGCTTGATAGCTTCACAATGATCCTTAGAGACTGATTGGTCATCTGAGTAAAATGAGCCCGCCCCCTTGTCTCTCTGACACTGTGATCGTTCAATACAAAATCCCTATGCGATGTGTAGGACGGCCCATTTCATGGGCCGTCCTACACCATTGTAAGTAAATGGGGCAACTTTGGGACGCTCCTGCCCCCCAGGGGTGCAACTTTTACCCCATTGTGAGGTATGTTCTTACAGAGCCTGTCAGCCTCTTCAAATGTGGCAAATCACACGTTTATCCGAAATCCTCCCTCAGAGCTACGAGTGGTCAAAGTTCGTTGCAATGTTAAGTCAATGGGACTTTTTTGGCCGCTTTTTCGCCCCTGGGGCGAACACCGCACCCCCGATCGCTTATAAAAGTCATAGCACACCTCTCCTTAATGAGCCGGTCGATTTGACACCTCATTCATGGCTCTGAGACAAACGGTGCGGGGCGAGTTACGCGCCAAACTTTGTCCAGAATAATAATAATAACTAGAATGTACATTTCCTGAAGAAAATGTGAAGTGGTGCTTGCAGTGGCAAAACTCACCACTCGGTTGCTAGGATTTTGTACATGATTGCATACGAGACAACAACCATGTCTGTACGATGTTGTGGAGCTGAAATATGGCTTCTATATGTTGCAATATGGTTGCTAGGTAGCTCTAAACGGTTGCTATGGTGTGGTTACACAGTTACCATGATGATATTTACAGACTGGTTTCCCAACCAAAACAAACAAACAAACCCCCATGTCTATACGATGTTCTGGTGCTGAGATATAGCTCATTCATGTGTTTGTACGGTTGCTAGGGTACTCCAAATGGTTGCTACGGTTTGTTTATACAGTTTATGGGGTAATATATAAAGAGTATTTGCAAGTCTGGGTCAAAAAATGCCCAACTCTGTGTTTTTACAATGTTTTGTTGCTGAGATATGGCTTGTAAATGTTGTTCAATGGTTGCTAGGGGCCTGTAACTGGTTGCTAGGGCGTGGCTATGAAGTTGTTATGTCACTACTTATTGGCTGCTTGATAGGACAAATCAAAAGAGCCCAAAACCAAGGCTCTATGACCTTCTGAATCAAAGATATGATTTTGCAAATTTTGAGCCTATGTTAAGTCTATGGGAAATTTTCCGGCTAATTTTTCGCCCGCCAGACGAACATTGTACACCCGATCGCTTATAAAAGTCATAGCACACCTCTCCTCAATAAACCGGTCGATTTGACACCTCATTTAGGGGTCTGTGACAAACGGTGTGGGGCGAGTTACGCGCCGAAGTTTTGTCTAGGTGAATAGTAATCACAACACTAGAATGTACATTTCCTGAAGAAAATGTGAAGTGGTGCTTGCAGTGGCAAAACTCGCCACTCGGTTGCTTGGGTGTTGTACATGATTGCATACGAGCCAACAACCATGTCTGTATGATGTTGTGGAGCTAAAATATGGCTTCTATATGTTGCAACATGGTTGCTAGGTGGCTCTAAACGGTTGCTAGGGTGTGAATACACAGTTACCATGGTGATATTTACAGACTGTTTTCCAACCTAAACTAATGAGCCAACCCCCATCTCTATACAATATTCTGATGCAGAGATGTAGGTCTTGTAAAATGGTTGCTAGGGTACTCTGTTTGGTTGCTATGGAGTTGCTAGGCAGCTGCCAATGATGAAACTCTAAAGGCTTCTTGTCACTATGAATGATATAAAGCAACTCTCATGCCTCTGTGACATTCAGAATGGAAGATATCCCTCTTTGGATTTTGGTTGCTAGGGTACTCTATTTGGTTGCTATGGAGTGGCTTGGCAGCTGCCAATAATGAAACTACAAAGGCTGCTTGTCAGTATGAATGATATAAACCAATTCCCATGCCTGTGTGACATTCAGAATGGAAGATATGCCTCTTTGGATTTTGGTTGCTAGGGCACTCTGTTTGGTTGCTATGGAGTTGCTTGGCAGCTGCTAATGATGAAAATGCAAAGGCTTCTTGTCAGTATGAATGATATAAACCAACTCCCATCTCTATACGATGTTCTGATGCAGAGATATAGGTCTTGCTAAACGGTTGCTAGGGTACTCTGTTTGGTTGCTAGGGAGTGGCTTGGCAGCTGCCAATGATGAAACTACAAAGGCTGCTTGTCAGTATGAATTATATAAACCAACTCCCATGCCTCTGTGACATTCAGAATGGAAGATATCCCTCTTTGGATTTTGGTTGCTAGGGTACTCTGTTTGGTTGCTACGGAGTTGCTTGGCAGCTGCCAGTCATGAAACTCCAAAGGCTGCTTGTCAGTATGAATGATATAAACCAACTCCCATGCCTCTGTGACATTCAGAATGGAAGATATCCCTCTTTGGATTTTGGTTGCTAGGGTACTCTATATGGTTGCTAGTGAGTGGCTTGGCAGCTGCCAATAATGAAACTACAAAGGCTGCTTGTCAGTATGAATGATATAAACCAACTCCCATGCCTGTGTGACATTCAGAATGGAAGATATGCCTCTTTGGATTTTGGTTGCTAGGGTACTCTGTTTGGTTGCTATGGAGTTGCTTGACAACTGCCAACGATGAAACTGCAAAGGCTTCTTGTCACTATGAATGATATAAACCAACTCCCATGCCTCTGTGACATTCAGAATGGAAGATATCCCTCTTTGGATTTTGGTTGCTAGGGTACTCTGTTTAGTTGCTACGGAGTTGCTTGGCAGCTGCCAGTCATGAAACTCCAAAGGCTGCTTGTCAGTATGAATGATATAAACCAACTCCCATGCCTCTGTGACATTCAGAATGGAAGATATCCCTCTTTGGATTTTGGTTGCTAGGGTACTCTGTTTGGTTGCTAGGGAGTGGCTTGGCAGCTGCTAATGATGAAAATGCAAAGGCTTCTTGTCAGTATGAATGATATAAACCAACTCCCATCTCTATACGATGTTCTGATGCAGAGATATAGGTCTTGCTAAACGGTTGCTAGGGTACTCTGTTTGGTTGCTAGGGAGTGGCTTGGCAGCTGCCAATGATGAAACTACAAAGGCTGCTTGTCAGTATGAATTATATAAACCAACTCCCATGCCTCTGTGACATTCAGAATGGAAGATATCCCTCTTTGGATTTTGGTTGCTAGGGTACTCTGTTTGGTTGCTATGGAGTTGCTTGACAACTGCCAACGATGAAACTGCAAAGGCTTCTTGTCACTATGAATGATATAAACCAACTCCCATGCCTCTGTGACATTCAGAATGGAAGATATCCCTCTTTGGATTTTGGTTGCTAGGGTACTCTGTTTGGTTGCTACGGAGTTGCTTGGCAGCTGCCAGTCATGAAACTCCAAAGGCTGCTTGTCAGTATGAATGATATAAACCAACTCCCATGCCTCTGTGACATTCAGAATGGAAGATATCCCTCTTTGGATTTTGGTTGCTAGGGTACTCTGTTTGGTTGCTAGGGAGTGGCGTGGCAGCTGCCAATCATGAAATTCCAAAGGCTGCTTGTCAGTATGAATTATATAAACCAACTCCCATGCCTCTGTGACATTCAGAATGGAAGATATCCCTCTTTGGATTTTGGTTGCTAGGGTACTCTGTTTGGTTGCTATGGAGTTGCTTGACAACTGCCAATGATGAAACTGCAAAGGCTTCTTGTCACTATGAATGATATAAACCAACTCCCATGCCTCTGTGACATTCAGAATGGAAGATATCCCTCTTTGGATTTTGGTTGCTAGGGTACTCTGTTTGGTTGCTAGGGAGTGGCTTGGCAGCTGCCAGTCATGAAACTCCAAAGGCTGCTTGTCAGTATGAATGATATAAACCAACTCCCATGCCTCTGTGACATTCAGAATGGAAGATATCCCTCTTTGGATTTTGGTTGCTAAGGTGCTCGACAATGGTTGCTAGGGATGGGCTAGGAAGTGTTGAGGTGATTCATGATTGGCTGTTTGCTGCTCCGAGTCAAATGAGACCACCCTCATGTTTCTATGACAAATCAGTCCGGAGATATCCCTTTGATGTCTTTCAATGGAAGTCTATGGAACTTGTTGCTAAGGTGCTCTAAATGGTTGCTAGGGCGTGGCTTGATAGCTTCACAATGATCCTGAGAGACTGATTGGTCATCTGAGTAAAATGAGCCCGCCCCCTTGTCTCTATGACACTGTGATCCAGAGCTATGTTCAATACAAAAACCTTATGTAATTTACCATAGTAGGAAAAACACATGCTATGGTGTAGGACGGCCCATTTCATGGGCCGTCCTACACCATAGTAAGTCAATGGGAAACTTTGGGCAGCTCCTGACCCCCAGGGGTGCAACTTTTACCCCATTGTGAGGTATGTTCTTACAGAGCCTGTCAGCCTCTTCAAATGTGGCAAATCACACGTTTCTGCGAAATCCTCACTCAGAGCTACGAGTCATCAAAGTTCGTCGCAATGTTAAGTCTATGGGATTTTTTCGGCCGCTTTTTCGCCCCTGGGGCGATCACCGTACCCCCGATCGCTTATAAAAGTCATAGCACACCTCTCCTCAATACGCTGGTCGATTTGACACCTCATTCATGGGTCTGTGACAAACGGTGCGGGACGAGTTACGCGCCAAACTTTTGTGTGGAAGAATAATAATAATAAGAATAATAAGTATGGAGAATAACAATAGTGTTGCTTTGAAAAGCACCACTAACTAGAATGTACATTTCCTGAAGAAAATGTGAAGTGGTGCTTGCAGTGGCAAAACTCACCACTCGGTTGCTAGGATTTTGTACATGATTGCATACGAGACAACAACCATGTCTGTACGATGTTGTGGAGCTGAAATATGGCTTCTATATGTTGCAATATGGTTGCTAGGTAGCTCTAAACGGTTGCTATGGTGTGGTTACACAGTTACCATGATGATATTTACAGACTGGTTTCCCAACCAAAACAAACAAACAAACCCCCATGTCTATACGATGTTCTGGTGCTGAGATATAGCTCATTCATGTGTTTGTACGGTTGCTAGGGTACTCCAAATGGTTGCTACGGTTTGTTTATACAGTTTATGGGGTAATATATAAAGAGTATTTGCAAGTCTGGGTCAAAAAATGCCCAACTCTGTGTTTTTACAATGTTTTGTTGCTGAGATATGGCTTGTAAATGTTGTTCAATGGTTGCTAGGGGCCTGTAACTGGTTGCTAGGGCGTGGCTATGAAGTTGTTATGTCACTACTTATTGGCTGCTTGATAGGACAAATCAAAAGAGCCCAAAACCAAGGCTCTATGACCTTCTGAATCAAAGATATGATTTTGCAAATTTTGAGCCTATGTTAAGTCTATGGGAAATTTTCCGGCTAATTTTTCGCCCGCCAGACAAACATTGTACACCCGATCGCTTATAAAAGTCATAGCACACCTCTCCTCAATAAACCGGTCGATTTGACACCTCATTTAGGGGTCTGTGACAAACGGTGTGGGGCGAGTTACGCGCCGAAGTTTTGTCTAGGTGAATAGTAATCACAACACTAGAATGTACATTTCCTGAAGAAAATGTGAAGTGGTGCTTGCAGTGGCAAAACTCGCCACTGGGCAGATGCTAACACAATTAACATGTTGTGATACCATGATATACCACGTTTTAGCATCATTTATCACGATTTACCATGTTTCTAAGATTATTTACTATGATTTACCACATTCCAGCATGATTTACTTTGATTAACATGTTGTTAGAATGATGCTAGCATGATTAGCATGTTGTTAGCATGATTAGTATGTTGGCAGGATGATGATAGCATGACTAGCATGTTTCTAGCATGCTTTTAACAAGATGCTAGCATGATTAGCATTTTGCTAGCATGTTTTTAGCTAGATGCTAACATAACTAGCATGTTGCTAGCATTATGCTAGCTTGATTAGCATGTTGCTAACATAATTAGCATGTTGCTAGCATGATGCTAGCTTAATTAACATGTTGGTAGCATGATGCTAGCCTGTTTAGCATGATGCTAGCATGCTTTTAACAAGATGCTAGCATTATTATCATTATGCTAGCATGTTTTTAGCTAGATGCTAACATGATTAGCATGTTGCTAGCATTATGCTAGCTTGATTAGCATGTTGTAGCATGATGCTAGCCGAATTAGCATGTTGGTAGCATGATGCTAGCATGATTAGCATGTTGCTAGCATGATGCTAGCCTGATTAGCATGATGCTAGCATGATGCTAGCTTGATTAGCATGTTGCTAGCATGTTTTTAGCAAGATGCTGTTGCCAGGTGGTTGCTAGGGTGTTCTGGGTGGTTGCTATGGTGTTGCTAGGCAGTTGCTAGGGTGTTCTGGGTGGTTGCTAGGCCTTTTTATAGAGTTCTTAAAATCTTTAATAACGGGGCCGTATAGACACAAGCATAGAGAGATATCGCAAGGCTACGAGTGTGATATTGCTTTAAAAAAACAAAAAAAAACAAATAAATGTTTTTTATTGGTTTAGGGTGGTTGCTAGGGAGCTCTTAGTGGTTGCTAGGGTGCTGTAACTGGTTGCTAGGGTGTGGCTATGAAGATTTTAGGCCATTACTTATTGGTTGCTTGATAATATAAATCCTCTGAGGGAGAGAGAGAGGGAGAAATTTTTCGCCCGCCAGACGAACATCTTACACCCGATCACTTATAAAAGTCATAGCACACCTCTCCTCAATAAACCGGTCGATTTGACACCTCATTCAGGGGTCTGTGACAAACGGTGTGGGGCGAGTTACGTGCCGAAGTTTTGTCTAGGTGAATAGTAATCACAACACTAGAATGTACATTTCCTGAAGAAAATGTGAAGTGGTGCTTGCAGTGGCAAAACTCGCCACTCGGTTGCTAAGGGTGTTGTACATGATTGCATACGAGCCAACAACCATGTCTGTACGATGTTGTGGAGCTATAATATGGCTTCTATATGTTGCAATATGGTTGCTAGGTAGCTTTAAACGGTTGCTAAGGAGTGGTTACACAGTTACCATGATGATATTTACAGACTGGTTTCCCAACCGAAACAAACAAGCACACCCCCATGTCTATACGATGTTCTGGTGCTGAGATATAGCTCATTCATGTGTTTGTACGGTTGCTAGGGTACGCCAAATGGTTGCTAAGGTTTGTTTATACAGTTTATGGGGTAATATTTAAAGAGTATTTGCAGGTCTGGGTCAAAAAATGCCCAACTCTGTGTTTTTACAATGTTTTGATGCTGAGATATGGCTTGTAAATGTTGTTCAATGGTTGCTAGGGGCCTGTAACTGGTTGCTAGGGCGTGGCTATGAAGTTGTTATGTCACTACTTATTGGCTGCTTGATAGGATGAATCAAAAGAGCCCAACCCCAAGGCTCTATGACCTTCTGAGCCAAAGATATGATTTTGCTAATTTTGTGCCTATGTTAAGTCTATGGGACATTTTTCGGCTAATTTTTCGCCCGCCAGACGAACATCTTACACCCGATCGCTTATAAAAGTCATAGCACACCTCTCCTCAATAAACCGGTCGATTTGATACCTCATTCAGGGGTCTGTGACAAACGGTGTGGGGCGAGTTACGCGCCGAAGTTTTGTCTAGGTGAATAGTAATCACAACACTAGAATGTACATTTCCTGAAGAAAATGTGAAGTGGTGCTTGCAGTGGCAAAACTCACCACTCGGTTGCTAGGGTGTTGTACATGATTGCATACGAGCCAACAACCATGTCTGTACGATGTTGTGGAGCTGAAATATGGCTTCTATATGTTTCAATATGGTTGCTAGGTGGCTCTAAACGGTTGCTATGGTGTGAATACACAGTAACCGTGGTGATATTTTACAGACTGTTTCCCAAACGAAACAAAAGAGCCAAACCCCATCTCTATACGATGTTCTGATGAAAAGACATGGGTCTTGATAAACGGTTGCTAGGGTACTCTGTTTGGTTGCTAGGGAGTGGTTTGGCAGCTGCCAATCATGAAACTCCAAAGGCTGCTTGTCAGTATGAATGATATAAACCAACTCCCATGCCTCTGTGACATTCAGAACGGAAGATATCCCTCTTTGGATTTTGGTTGCTAGGGTACTCGGTTTGGTTGCTAGGGAGTGGCGTAGCAGCTGCCAATCATGAAATTCCAAAGGCTGCTTGTCAGTATTAATTATATAAACCAACTCCCATGCCTCTGTGACATTCAGAATGGAAGATATTCCTCTTTGGACTTTGGTTGCTAGGGTACTCTGTTTGGTTGCTATGGAGTTGCTTGGCAGCTGCCAATGATGAAACTGCAAAGGCTTCTTGTCACTATGAATGATATAAACCAACTCCCATGCCTCGGTGACATTCAGAATGGAAGATATCCCTCTTTTGATTTTGGTTGCTAGGGTACTCTGTTTGGTTGCTATGGAGTTGCTTGGCAGCTGCCAATGATGAAACTGCAAAGTCTTCTTGTCAGTATGAATGATACAAACCAACTCCCATGCCTCTGTGACATTCAGAATGGAAGATATCCCTCTTTGGATTTTGGTTGCTAGGGTACTCTGTTTTGTTGCTAGGGAGTGGCTTGGCAGCTGCCAATCATGAAACTCCAAAGGCTGCTTGTCAGTATGAATGATATAAACCAACTCCCATGCCTCTGTGACATTCAGAATGGAAGAAATGCCTCTTTGGATTTTGGTTGCTAGGGTACTCTGTTTGGTTGCTATGGAGTTGCTAGGCAGCTTCCAATGATGAAACTCCAAAGGCTTCTTGCCACTATGAATGATATAAACCAACTCCCATGCCTCTGTGACATTCAGAACGGAAGATATCCCTCTTTGGATTTTGGTTGCTAGGGTACTCTGTTTGGTTGCTATGGAGTTGCTTGGCAGCTGCCAATGATGAAACTGCAAAGTCTTCTTGTCAGTATGAATGATACAAACCAACTCCCATGCCTCTGTGACATTCAGAATGGAAGATATCCCTCTTTGGATTTTGGTTGCTAGGGTACTCTGTTTTGTTGCTAGGGAGTGGCTTGGCAGCTGCCAATCATGAAACTCCGAAGGCTTCTTGTCACTATGAATGATATAAACCAACTCCCATGCCTCTGTGACATTCAGAATGGAAGAAATGCCTCTTTGGATTTTGGTTGCTAGGGTACTCTGTTTGGTTGCTATGGAGTTGCTAGGCAGCTGCCAATGATGAAACTCCAAAGGCTTCTTGCCACTATGAATGATATAAACCAACTCCCATGCCTCTGTGACATTCAGAACGGAAGATATCCCTCTTTGGATTTTGGTTGCTAGGGTACTCGGTTTGGTTGCTAGGGAGTGGCGTAGCAGCTGCCAATCATGAAATTCCAAAGGCTGCTTGTCAGTATTAATTATATAAACCAACTCCCATGCCTCTGTGACATTCAGAATGGAAGATATCCCTCTTTGGATTTTGGTTGCTAGGGTACTCTGTTTGGTTGCTAGGGAGTGGCGTGGCAGCTGCCAATCATGAAACTCCAAAGGCTGCTTGTCAGTATGAATGATATAAACCAACTCCCATGCCTCTGTGACATACAGAATGGAAGATATCCCTCTCTGGATTTTGGTTGCTAGGGTACTCTATTTGGTTGCTAGGGAGTGGCTTGGCAGCTGGCAGTCATGAAACTCCAAAGGCTGCTTGTCAGTATGAATGATATAAACCAACTCCCATGCCTCTGTGACATTCAGAATGGAAGATATCCCTCTTTGGATTTTGGTTGCTAAGGTGCTCGACAATGGTTGCTAGGGATGGGCTAGGAAGTGTTGAGGTGATTCATGATTGGCTGTTTGCTGCCCCGAGTCAAATGAGACCACCCTCATGTTTCTATGACAATTCAGTCCGGAGATATCCCTTTGATCTCTTTCAATGGAAGTCTATGGAACTTGTTGCTAAGGTGCTCTAAATGGTTGCTAGGGCATGGCTTGATAGCGTCACAATGATCCTGAGAGACTGATTGGTCGTCTGAGTAAAATGAGCCCGCCCCCTTGTCTCTATGACACTGTGATCCAGAGCTACGTTCAATACAAAAACCTTATGTAATTTACCATAGTAGGAAAAACACATGCTATGGTGTAGGACGGCCCATTTCATGGGCCGTCCTACACCATAGTAAGTCAATGGGAAACTTTGGGCAGCTCCTGCCCCCCAGGGGTGCAACTTTTACCCCATTGTGAGGTATGTTCTTACAGAGCCTGTCAGCCTCTTCAAATGTGGCAAATCACACGTTTCTGCGAAATCCTCACTCAGAGCTACGAGTCATCAAAGTTCGTCGCAATGTTAAGTCTATGGGATTTTTCGACCGCTTTTTCGCCCCTGGGGCGATCACCGTACCCCCGATCGCTTATAAAAGTCATAGCACACCTCTCCTCAATACGCTGGTCGATTTGACACCTCATTCATGGGTCTGTGACAAACGGTGCGGGACGAGTTACGCGCCAAACTTTTGTGTGGAAGAATAATAATAATAAGAATAATAAGTATGGAGAATAACAATAGTGTTGCTTTGAAAAGCACCACTAACTAGAATGTACATTTCCTGAAGAAAATGTGAAGTGGTGCTTGCAGTGGCAAAACTCGCCACTCGGTTGCTTGGGTGTTGTACATGATTGCATACGAGCCAACAACCATGTCTGTATGATGTTGTGGAGCTAAAATATGGCTTCTATATGTTGCAACATGGTTGCTAGGTGGCTCTAAACGGTTGCTAGGGTGTGAATACACAGTTACCATGGTGATATTTACAGACTGTTTTCCAACCTAAACTAATGAGCCAACCCCCATCTCTATACAATATTCTGATGCAGAGATGTAGGTCTTGTAAAATGGTTGCTAGGGTACTCTGTTTGGTTGCTATGGAGTTGCTAGGCAGCTGCCAATGATGAAACTCTAAAGGCTTCTTGTCACTATGAATGATATAAAGCAACTCTCATGCCTCTGTGACATTCAGAATGGAAGATATCCCTCTTTGGATTTTGGTTGCTAGGGTACTCTATTTGGTTGCTATGGAGTGGCTTGGCAGCTGCCAATAATGAAACTACAAAGGCTGCTTGTCAGTATGAATGATATAAACCAATTCCCATGCCTGTGTGACATTCAGAATGGAAGATATGCCTCTTTGGATTTTGGTTGCTAGGGCACTCTGTTTGGTTGCTATGGAGTTGCTTGGCAGCTGCTAATGATGAAAATGCAAAGGCTTCTTGTCAGTATGAATGATATAAACCAACTCCCATCTCTATACGATGTTCTGATGCAGAGATATAGGTCTTGCTAAACGGTTGCTAGGGTACTCTGTTTGGTTGCTAGGGAGTGGCTTGGCAGCTGCCAATGATGAAACTACAAAGGCTGCTTGTCAGTATGAATTATATAAACCAACTCCCATGCCTCTGTGACATTCAGAATGGAAGATATCCCTCTTTGGATTTTGGTTGCTAGGGTACTCTGTTTGGTTGCTACGGAGTTGCTTGGCAGCTGCCAGTCATGAAACTCCAAAGGCTGCTTGTCAGTATGAATGATATAAACCAACTCCCATGCCTCTGTGACATTCAGAATGGAAGATATCCCTCTTTGGATTTTGGTTGCTAGGGTACTCTATATGGTTGCTAGTGAGTGGCTTGGCAGCTGCCAATAATGAAACTACAAAGGCTGCTTGTCAGTATGAATGATATAAACCAACTCCCATGCCTGTGTGACATTCAGAATGGAAGATATGCCTCTTTGGATTTTGGTTGCTAGGGTACTCTGTTTGGTTGCTATGGAGTTGCTTGACAACTGCCAACGATGAAACTGCAAAGGCTTCTTGTCACTATGAATGATATAAACCAACTCCCATGCCTCTGTGACATTCAGAATGGAAGATATCCCTCTTTGGATTTTGGTTGCTAGGGTACTCTGTTTAGTTGCTACGGAGTTGCTTGGCAGCTGCCAGTCATGAAACTCCAAAGGCTGCTTGTCAGTATGAATGATATAAACCAACTCCCATGCCTCTGTGACATTCAGAATGGAAGATATCCCTCTTTGGATTTTGGTTGCTAGGGTACTCTGTTTGGTTGCTAGGGAGTGGCTTGGCAGCTGCTAATGATGAAAATGCAAAGGCTTCTTGTCAGTATGAATGATATAAACCAACTCCCATCTCTATACGATGTTCTGATGCAGAGATATAGGTCTTGCTAAACGGTTGCTAGGGTACTCTGTTTGGTTGCTAGGGAGTGGCTTGGCAGCTGCCAATGATGAAACTACAAAGGCTGCTTGTCAGTATGAATTATATAAACCAACTCCCATGCCTCTGTGACATTCAGAATGGAAGATATCCCTCTTTGGATTTTGGTTGCTAGGGTACTCTGTTTGGTTGCTATGGAGTTGCTTGACAACTGCCAACGATGAAACTGCAAAGGCTTCTTGTCACTATGAATGATATAAACCAACTCCCATGCCTCTGTGACATTCAGAATGGAAGATATCCCTCTTTGGATTTTGGTTGCTAGGGTACTCTGTTTGGTTGCTACGGAGTTGCTTGGCAGCTGCCAGTCATGAAACTCCAAAGGCTGCTTGTCAGTATGAATGATATAAACCAACTCCCATGCCTCTGTGACATTCAGAATGGAAGATATCCCTCTTTGGATTTTGGTTGCTAGGGTACTCTGTTTGGTTGCTAGGGAGTGGCGTGGCAGCTGCCAATCATGAAATTCCAAAGGCTGCTTGTCAGTATGAATTATATAAACCAACTCCCATGCCTCTGTGACATTCAGAATGGAAGATATCCCTCTTTGGATTTTGGTTGCTAGGGTACTCTGTTTGGTTGCTATGGAGTTGCTTGACAACTGCCAATGATGAAACTGCAAAGGCTTCTTGTCACTATGAATGATATAAACCAACTCCCATGCCTCTGTGACATTCAGAATGGAAGATATCCCTCTTTGGATTTTGGTTGCTAGGGTACTCTGTTTGGTTGCTAGGGAGTGGCTTGGCAGCTGCCAGTCATGAAACTCCAAAGGCTGCTTGTCAGTATGAATGATATAAACCAACTCCCATGCCTCTGTGACATTCAGAATGGAAGATATCCCTCTTTGGATTTTGGTTGCTAAGGTGCTCGACAATGGTTGCTAGGGATGGGCTAGGAAGTGTTGAGGTGATTCATGATTGGCTGTTTGCTGCTCCGAGTCAAATGAGACCACCCTCATGTTTCTATGACAAATCAGTCCGGAGATATCCCTTTGATGTCTTTCAATGGAAGTCTATGGAACTTGTTGCTAAGGTGCTCTAAATGGTTGCTAGGGCGTGGCTTGATAGCTTCACAATGATCCTGAGAGACTGATTGGTCATCTGAGTAAAATGAGCCCGCCCCCTTGTCTCTATGACACTGTGATCCAGAGCTATGTTCAATACAAAAACCTTATGTAATTTACCATAGTAGGAAAAACACATGCTATGGTGTAGGACGGCCCATTTCATGGGCCGTCCTACACCATAGTAAGTCAATGGGAAACTTTGGGCAGCTCCTGACCCCCAGGGGTGCAACTTTTACCCCATTGTGAGGTATGTTCTTACAGAGCCTGTCAGCCTCTTCAAATGTGGCAAATCACACGTTTCTGCGAAATCCTCACTCAGAGCTACGAGTCATCAAAGTTCGTCGCAATGTTAAGTCTATGGGATTTTTTCGGCCGCTTTTTCGCCCCTGGGGCGATCACCGTACCCCCGATCGCTTATAAAAGTCATAGCACACCTCTCCTCAATACGCTGGTCGATTTGACACCTCATTCATGGGTCTGTGACAAACGGTGCGGGACGAGTTACGCGCCAAACTTTTGTGTGGAAGAATAATAATAATAAGAATAATAAGTATGGAGAATAACAATAGTGTTGCTTTGAAAAGCACCACTAATAAGTATGGAGGATAACAATAGTGGTGCTTTTCAAAGCACCACTAATAAGAACTAGAATGTACATTTCCTGAAGAAAATGTGAAGTGGTGCTTGCAGTGGCAAAATTCCCCACCCGATTGCTAGGGTGTTGTACATGATTGCATACGAGCCAACAACCATGTCTGTACGATGTTGTGGAGCTGAAATATGGCTTCTATATGTTGCAATGTGGTTGCTAGGTAGCTTTAAACGGTTGCTAAGGTGTGGTTACACAGTTACCATGATGATATTTACAGACTGGTTTCCCAACCAAAACAAACAAACACACCCCCATTTCTATACGATGTTCTGGTGCTGAGATATAGCTCATTCATGTGTTTGTACGGTTGCTAGGGTACTCCAAATCGTTGCTAAGGTTTGTTTATACAGTTTATGGGGTAATATTTAAAGAGTATTTGCAGGTCTGGGTCAAAAAATGCCCAACTCTGTGTTTTTACAATGTTTTGTTGCTGAGATATGGCTTGTAAATGTTGTTCAATGGTTGCTAGGGGCCTGTAACTGGTTGCTAGGGCGTGGCTATGAAGTTGTTATGTCACTACTTTTTGGCTGCTGGATAGGACGAATCAAAAGAGCCCAACCCCAAGGCTCTATGACCTTCTGAGCCAAAGATATGATTTTGCAAATTTTGTGCCTATGTTAAGTCTATGGGACATTTTTCGGCAAATTTTTCGCCCGCCAGACGAACATCTTACACCCGATCGCTTATAAAAGTCATAGCACACCTCTCCTCAATAAACCGGTCGATTTGACACCTCATTCAGGGGTCTGTGACAAACAGTGTGGGGCGAGTTACGCGCCGAAGTTTTGTCTAGGTGAATAGTAATCACAACACTAGAATGTACATTTCCTGAAGAAAATGTGAAGTGGTGCTTGCAGTGGCAAAACTCGCCACTCGGTTGCTTGGGTGTTGTACATGATTGCATACGAGCCAACAACCATGTCTGTATGATGTTGTGGAGCTAAAATATGGCTTCTATATGTTGCAACATGGTTGCTAGGTGGCTCTAAACGGTTGCTAGGGTGTGAATACACAGTTACCATGGTGATATTTACAGACTGTTTTCCAACCTAAACTAATGAGCCAACCCCCATCTCTATACAATATTCTGATGCAGAGATGTAGGTCTTGTAAAATGGTTGCTAGGGTACTCTGTTTGGTTGCTATGGAGTTGCTAGGCAGCTGCCAATGATGAAACTCTAAAGGCTTCTTGTCACTATGAATGATATAAAGCAACTCTCATGCCTCTGTGACATTCAGAATGGAAGATATCCCTCTTTGGATTTTGGTTGCTAGGGTACTCTATTTGGTTGCTAGGGAGTGGCTTGGCAGCTGCCAATAATGAAACTACAAAGGCTGCTTGTCAGTATGAATGATATAAACCAATTCCCATGCCTGTGTGACATTCAGAATGGAAGATATGCCTCTTTGGATTTTGGTTGCTAGGGCACTCTGTTTGGTTGCTATGGAGTTGCTTGGCAGCTGCTAATGATGAAAATGCAAAGGCTTCTTGTCAGTATGAATGATATAAACCAACTCCCATCTCTATACGATGTTCTGATGCAGAGATATAGGTCTTGCTAAACGGTTGCTAGGGTACTCTGTTTGGTTGCTAGGGAGTGGCTTGGCAGCTGCCAATGATGAAACTACAAAGGCTGCTTGTCAGTATGAATTATATAAACCAACTCCCATGCCTCTGTGACATTCAGAATGGAAGATATCCCTCTTTGGATTTTGGTTGCTAGGGTACTCTGTTTGGTTGCTACGGAGTTGCTTGGCAGCTGCCAGTCATGAAACTCCAAAGGCTGCTTGTCAGTATGAATGATATAAACCAACTCCCATGCCTCTGTGACATTCAGAATGGAAGATATCCCTCTTTGGATTTTGGTTGCTAGGGTACTCTATATGGTTGCTAGTGAGTGGCTTGGCAGCTGCCAATAATGAAACTACAAAGGCTGCTTGTCAGTATGAATGATATAAACAACCTCCCATGCCTGTGTGACATTCAGAATGGAAGATATGCCTCTTTGGATTTTGGTTGCTAGGGTACTCTGTTTGGTTGCTATGGAGTTGCTTGACAACTGCCAACGATGAAACTGCAAAGGCTTCTTGTCACTATGAATGATATAAACCAACTCCCATGACTCTGTGACATTCAGAATGGAAGTTATCCCTCTTTGGATTTTGGTTGCTAGGGTACTCTGTTTAGTTGCTAGGGAGTTGCTTGGCAGCTGCCAGTCATGAAACTCCAAAGGCTGCTTGTCAGTATGAATGATATAAACCAACTCCCATGCCTGTGTGACATTCAGAATGGAAGATATGCCTCTTTGGATTTTGGTTGCTAGGGCACTCTGTTTGGTTGCTATGGAGTTGCTTGGCAGCTGCTAATGATGAAAATGCAAAGGCTTCTTGTCAGTATGAATGATATAAACCAACTCCCATCTCTATACGATGTTCTGATGCAGAGATATAGGTCTTGCTAAACGGTTGCTAGGGTACTCTGTTTGGTTGCTACGGAGTTGCTTGGCAGCTGCCAGTCATGAAACTCCAAAGGCTGCTTGTCAGTATGAATGATATAAACCAACTCCCATGCCTCTGTGACATTCAGAATGGAAGATATCCCTCTTTGGATTTTGGTTGCTAGGGTACTCTGTTTGGTTGCTAGGGAGTGGCGTTGCAGCTGCCAATCATGAAATTCCAAAGGCTGCTTGTCAGTATGAATTATATAAACCAACTCCCATGCCTCTGTGACATTCAGAATGGAAGATATCCCTCTTTGGATTTTGGTTGCTAGGGTACTCTGTTTGGTTGCTATGGAGTTGCTTGACAACTGCCAATGATGAAACTGCAAAGGCTTCTTGTCACTATGAATGATATAAACCAACTCCCATGCCTCTGTGACATTCAGAATGGAAGATATCCCTCTTTGGATTTTGGTTGCTAGGGTACTCTGTTTGGTTGCTAGGGAGTGGCTTGGCAGCTGCCAGTCATGAAACTCCAAAGGCTGCTTGTCAGTATGAATGATATAAACCAACTCCCATGCCTCTGTGACATTCAGAATGGAAGATATCCCTCTTTGGATTTTGGTTGCTAAGGTGCTCGACAATGGTTGCTAGGGATGGGCTAGGAAGTGTTGAGGTGATTCATGATTGGCTGTTTGCTGCCCCGAGTCAAATGAGACCACCCTCATGTTTCTATGACAATTCAGTCCGGAGATATCCCTTTGATCTCTTTCAATGGAAGTCTATGGAACTTGTTGCTAAGGTGCTCTAAATGGTTGCTAGGGCATGGCTTGATAGCTTCACAATGATCCTGAGAGACTGATTGGTCGTCTGAGTAAAATGAGCCCGCCCCCTTGTCTCTATGACACTGTGATCCAGAGCTGCGTTCAATACAAAAACCTTATGTAATTTACCATAGTAGGAAAAACACATGCTATGGTGTAGGACGGCCCATTTCATGGGCCGTCCTACACCATAGTAAGTCAATGGGAAACTTTGGGCAGCTCCTGCCCCCCAGGGGTGCAACTTTTACCCCATTGTGAGGTATGTTCTTACAGAGCCTGTCAGCCTCTTCAAATGTGGCAAATCACACGTTTCTGCGAAATCCTCACTCAGAGCTACGAGTCATCAAAGTTCGTCGCAATGTTAAGTCTATGGGATTTTTCGACCGCTTTTTCGCCCCTGGGGCGATCACCGTACCCCCGATCGCTTATAAAAGTCATAGCACACCTCTCCTCAATACGCTGGTCGATTTGACACCTCATTCATGGGTCTGTGACAAACGGTGCGGGACGAGTTACGCGCCAAACTTTTGTGTGGAAGAATAATAATAATAAGAATAATAAGTATGGAGAATAACAATAGTGTTGCTTTGAAAAGCACCACTAACTAGAATGTACATTTCCTGAAGAAAATGTGAAGTGGTGCTTGCAGTGGCAAAATTCGCCACTCGGTTGCTACGGTGTTTTACATGATTGCATACGAGCCAACAACCATGTCTGTACGATGTTGTGGAGCTTAAATATGGCTTCTATATGTTGCAATATGGTTGCTAGGTAGCTTTAAAAGGTTGCTAAGGTGTGGTTACACAGTTACCACTATGATATTTACAGATTGGTTTCCCAACCGAAACAAACAAGCACACCCCCATGTCTATATGATGTTCTAGTGCTGAGATATAGCTCATTCATGTGTTTGTACGGTTGCTAGGGTACTCCAAATGGTTGCTAAGGTTTGTTTATACAGTTTATGGGGTAATATTTAAAGAGTATTTGCAAGTCTGGGTCAAAAAATGCCCAACTCTGTGTTTTTACAATGTTTTGTTGCTGAGATATGGCTTGTAAATGTTGTTCAATGGTTGCTAGGGGCCTGTAACTGGTTGCTAGGGTGTGACTATGAAGTTTTTATGTCACTACTTATTGGCTGCTTGATAGGACGAATCAAAAGAGCCCAACCCCAAGCCTCTATGACTTTCTGAGCCAAAGATATGATTTTACAAATTTTGTGCCAATGTTAAGTCTATGGGAAATTTTTCTGCTAATTTTTCGCCCGCCAGACGAACATCGTAGACCCGATCGCTTATAAAAGTCATAGCACACCTCTCCTCAATAAACCGGTCGATTTGACACCTCATTCATGGGTCTGTGACAAACGGTGTGGGGCGAGTTACGCGCCGAAGTTTTGTCTAGGTGAATAGTAATCACAACACTAGAATGTACATTTCCTGAAGAAAATGTGAAGTGGTGCTTGCAGTGGCAAAACTCGCCACTGGGCAGATGCTAACACAATTAACATGTTGTGATACCATGATATACCACGTTTTAGCATTATTTACCACGATTTACCATGTTTCTAAGATGATTTACTACGATTTACCACATTCCAGCATGATTTACTATGATTAACATGTTGTTAAAATGATGCTAGCATGATTAGCATGTTGTTAACATGATTAGCATGTTGGTAGCATGATGCTAGCATGATTAGCATGTTGCTAGCATGCTTTTAACAAGATGTTAGTATGATTAGCATTTTGCTAGCATGTTTTTAGCCAGATGCTAACATGATTAGCATTATGCTAGCTTGATTAACATATTGTTAGCATAATGCTAGCTTGAATAGCATTTTGCTAGTATGATGCTAGCTTAATTAGCATATTGGTAGCATGATTAGCATCTTGCTAGCATGATGCTAGCTTGATTAGCATTATGTTAGCATGATGCTAGCTTGATTAGCATGTTGGTAGCTTGATGCTAGCATGATTAGCATGTTTTTAGCTAGATGCTAACATGATTAGCATGTTTCTAACATTATGCTAGCTTGATTAGCATGTTGCTAGCATGATGCTAGCTTGATTAGCATGTTGCTAGCATTATGCTAGCTTGATTAGCATTATGTTAGCATGATGCTAGCTTGATTAGCATGTTGGTAGCTTGATGCTAGCTTGATTAGCATGTTGCTAGCATGATGCTAGCTTGATTAGCATTTTGCTAGCATTATGATAGCTTGATTAGCATGTTGCTAGCATGATGTTAGCTTGATTAGCATGTTGGTAGCATAATGCTAGCTTGATTAGCATGTTGCTAGCATGATGCTAACATGATTAGTATGTTGCTAGCATGTTTTTAGCAAGATGCTGTTGCCAGGTGGTGGTCGCTAGGGTTTTCTGGGTGGTTGCTATGGTGTTGCTAGGCAGTTGCTAAGGTGTTCTGGGTGGTTGCTAGGCAGTTGCTAGGGTATTCTTGGTGGTTGCTAGGCAGTTGCTAGGGTATTCTTGGTGGTTGCTAGGGCATTGCTAGGTGGTTGCTATGGTGTTGCTAGGCAGTTGCTAGGGTGTTCTGGGTGGTTGCTAGGCGTTTTGGGTGGTTACTAGGCAGTTGCTAGGTGTTCTGGGTGGTTGCTAGGCAGTTGCTAGGGTGTTCTGGTTGGTTGCTAGAGTTTTTTGGTGGTTACTAGAGCATTTCTAGACGTTGCTAGGGTGTTCAGGGTGGTTGCTAAGGTATTTTTGGTAGTTGCTATGGTGTTACTAGGTGGTTGGTAGTTGTCAAATATGGTTACTATGGAGTTTTTATAGAGTTCTTAAAATCTTTAATAACGAGTTCCTTCAGTACGGCACTCGGCCTGCGGCCTCGTGCCTATGGCCGAATAGGCACAAGTATGGAGCAATATCGCAAGGCTACGAGTGTGATATTGCTTTAAAAAATGTAAAAAAAATGTTTTTATATTATTTATTGGTTTAGGGTGGTTGCTAGGGAGCTCAGAGTGGTTGCTAGGGTGCTGTAACTGGTTGCTAGGGTGTGGCTATGAAGATTTTAGGCCATTACTTATTGGCTGCTTGATAATATAAATCCTCTGAGGGAGAGAGAGAGGGAGAGAAACGCAGGGGTGTCAGGCCCTTTGGAGTGGTGTGTGTGAAAACGGCAGTTGGGATTCAAATGTTTTTAGAACTCCCCATGTAAAGTCAATGGGACTTTTTTGGCCGCTTTTTCGTCCGCTGTGCAAACATCGTACACCCGATTGCTTAGAAAAGTCATAGCACACCTCTCCTCAATGAGCCGGTCGATTTGACACCTCACTCAGGCGTCTGTGACAAACGGTGCGGGGCAAGTTACGCGCCAAACTTTTGTCCAGAATAATAATAATAATAAAAATAAGAATAATAATAAGTATGAGCAATAACAATAGTGTTGCTTTGAAAAGCACCACTAACTAGAATGTACATTTCCTGAAGAAAATGTGAAGTGGTGCTTGCAGTGGCAAAATTCGCCACTGGGCAGATGCTAACACAATTACCATGTTGTGATACCATGATATACCACGTTTTAGCATTATTTACCACGATTTACCATGTTTCTAAGATGATTTACTACGATTTACCACATTCCAGCATGATTTACTATGATTAACATGTTGTTAGAATGATGCTAGCATGATTAGCATTTTGTTAGCATGATTAGCATGTTGACAGGATGATGCTAGCATGATTAGCATGTTGCTAGCATGCTTTTAACAAGATGCTAGCATGATAAACATTTTGCTAGCATGTTTTTAGCTAGATGCTAATATGATTAGCATTTTGTTAGCATTATGCTAGCTTGATTAGCATGTTGCTAACATAATTAGCATGATGCTAGCTTAATTAACATGTTGGTAGCATGATGCTAGCATGATTAACATTTTGCTAGCATGTTTTTAGCTATATGCTAACATGATTAACATGTTGCTAGCATGATACTAGCTTAATTAGCATGATGTTAGCATTATGCTAGCTTGATTAGCATGTTGGTAGCTTGATGCTAGCATTATTAGCATTTTGCTAGAATGTTTTTAGCTATATGCTAACATTATTAACATGTTGCTAGCATGATACTAGCTTAATTAGCATGATGTTAGCATGATGCTAGCTTGATTAGCATGTTGGTAGCTTGATGCTAGCATTATTAGCATGTTGCTAGCATGTTTTTAACTAGATGCTAACATGATTAGCATGTTTCTAGCATGATGCTAGCTTGATTAGCATGTTGCTAGCATTATGCTAGCTTGATTAGCATGATGTTAGCATGATGCTAGCTTGATTAGCATGTTGGTAGCTTGATGCTAGCATGATTAGCATGTTGCTAGCATGTTTTTAGCTAGATGCTAACATGATTAGCATGTTGCTAACATTATGCTAGCTTGATTAGCATGTTGCTAGCATGATGCTAGCTTGATTAGCATGTTGCTAGCATTATTCTAGCTTGATTAGCATGTTGATAGCATAATGCTAGCTTGATTAGCATGTTGGTAGCATAATGCTAGCATTATTAGCATGTTGCTAGCTTGATTAGCATAATGCTAGCATGATGCTAGCTTGATTAACATGTTGCTAGCATGATGTTAGCATGATTAGTATGTTGCTAGCATGTTTTTAGCAAGATGCTGTTGCCAGGTGGTTGCTAGGATTTTTTGGGTGGTTGCTATGGTGTTGCTAGGCAGTTGCTAAGGTGTTCTGGGTGGTTGCTAGGCAGTTGCTAGGGTATTCTTGGTAGTTGCTGGGCAGTTGCTAGGGTGTTCTGGGTGGTTGCTATGGTGTTGCTAGGCAGTTGCTATGGTATTCTGGGTGGATGCTAGGGCATTGCTAGGCAGTTGCTAGGTGTTCTGGGTGGTTGCTAGGCAGTTGCTAGGGTGTTTTGGGTGGTTGCTAGAGTTTTTTGGTGGTTACTAGAGCATTTCTAGACGTTGCTAGGGTGTTCAGCGTGGTTGCTAAGGTATTTTTGGTAGTTGCTATGGTGTTACTAGGTGGTTGGTAGTTGTCAAATATGGTTACTATGGAGTTTTTATAGAGTTCTTAAAATCTTTAATAACGAGTTCCTTCAGTACGGCCGAATAGGCACAAGCATGGAGCAATATCGCAAGGCTACGAGTGTGATGTTGCTTTAAAAAATGTAAAAAAAATGTTTTTATATTATTTATTGCTTTAGGGTGGTTGCTAGGGAGCTCTTAGTGGTTGCTAGGGTGCTGTAACTGGTTGCTAGGGTGTGGCTATGAAGATTTTAGGCCATTACTTATTGGCTGCTTGATAATATAAATCCTCTGAGGGAGAGAGAGAGGGAGAGAAACGCAGGGGTGTCAGGCCCTTTGGAGTGGTGTGTGTGAAAACGGCAGTTGGGATTCAAATGTTTTTAGAACTCCCCATGTTAAGTCAATGGGACTTTTTTGGCCGCTTTTTTGTCCGCTGTGCGAACATCGTACACTCGATCGCTTAGAAAAGTCATAGCACACCTCTCCTCAATGAGCCGGTCGATTTGACACCTCAATCAGGGGTCTGTGACAAACGGTGCGGGGCAAGTTACGCGCCAAACTTTTGTCCGGAATAATAAGAAGAAGAACTAGAATGTACATTTCCTGAAGAAAATGTGAAGTGGTGCTTGCAGTGGCAAAACTCGCCACTCGGTTGCTTGGGTGTTGTACATGATTGCATACGAGCCAACAACCATGTCTGTATGATGTTGTGGAGCTAAAATATGGCTTCTATATGTTGCAACATGGTTGCTAGGTGGCTCTAAACGGTTGCTAGGGTGTGAATACACAGTTACCATGGTGATATTTACAGACTGTTTTCCAACCTAAACTAGTGAGCCAACCCCCATCTCTATACAATATTCTGATGCAGAGATGTAGGTCTTGTAAAATGGTTACTAGGGTACTCTGTTTGGTTGCTATGGAGTTGCTAGGCAGCTGCCAATGATGAAACTCTAAAGGCTTCTTGTCACTATGAATGATATAAAGCAACTCTCATGCCTCTGTGACATTCAGAATGGAAGATATCCCTCTTTGGATTTTGGTTGCTAGGGTACTCTATTTGGTTGCTATGGAGTGGCTTGGCAGCTGCCAATAATGAAACTACAAAGGCTGCTTGTCAGTATGAATGATATAAACCAATTCCCATGCCTGTGTGACATTCAGAATGGAAGATATGCCTCTTTGGATTTTGGTTGCTAGGGCACTCTGTTTGGTTGCTATGGAGTTGCTTGGCAGCTGCTAATGATGAAAATGCAAAGGCTTCTTGTCAGTATGAATGATATAAACCAACTCCCATCTCTATACGATGTTCTGATGCAGAGATATAGGTCTTGCTAAACGGTTGCTAGGGTACTCTGTTTGGTTGCTAGGGAGTGGCTTGGCAGCTGCCAATGATGAAACTACAAAGGCTGCTTGTCAGTATGAATTATATAAACCAACTCCCATGCCTCTGTGACATTCAGAATGGAAGATATCCCTCTTTGGATTTTGGTTGCTAGGGTACTCTGTTTGGTTGCTACGGAGTTGCTTGGCAGCTGCCAGTCATGAAACTCCAAAGGCTGCTTGTCAGTATGAATGATATAAACCAACTCCCATGCCTCTGTGACATTCAGAATGGAAGATATCCCTCTTTGGATTTTGGTTGCTAGGGTACTCTATATGGTTGCTAGTGAGTGGCTTGGCAGCTGCCAATAATGAAACTACAAAGGCTGCTTGTCAGTATGAATGATATAAACCAACTCCCATGCCTGTGTGACATTCAGAATGGAAGATATGCCTCTTTGGATTTTGGTTGCTAGGGTACTCTGTTTGGTTGCTATGGAGTTGCTTGACAACTGCCAACGATGAAACTGCAAAGGCTTCTTGTCACTATGAATGATATAAACCAACTCCCATGCCTCTGTGACATTCAGAATGGAAGATATCCCTCTTTGGATTTTGGTTGCTAGGGTACTCTGTTTAGTTGCTACGGAGTTGCTTGGCAGCTGCCAGTCATGAAACTCCAAAGGCTGCTTGTCAGTATGAATGATATAAACCAACTCCCATGCCTCTGTGACATTCAGAATGGAAGATATCCCTCTTTGGATTTTGGTTGCTAGGGTACTCTGTTTGGTTGCTAGGGAGTGGCGTGGCAGCTGCCAATAATGAAACTACAGAGGCTGCTTGTCAGTATGAATGATATAAACCAACTCCCATGCCTGTGTGACATTCAGAATGGAAGATATGCCTCTTTGGATTTTGGTTGCTAGGGCACTCTGTTTGGTTGCTATGGAGTTGCTTGGCACCTGCTAATGATGAAAATGCAAAGGCTTCTTGTCAGTATGAATGATATAAACCAACTCCCATCTCTATACGATGTTCTGATGCAGAGATATAGGTCTTGCTAAACGGTTGCTAGGGTACTCTGTTTGGTTGCTAGGGAGTGGCTTGGCAGCTGCCAATGATGAAACTACAAAGGCTGCTTGTCAGTATGAATTATATAAACCAACTCCCATGCCTCTGTGACATTCAGAATGGAAGATATCCCTCTTTGGATTTTGGTTGCTAGGGTACTCTGTTTGGTTGCTATGGAGTTGCTTGACAACTGCCAACGATGAAACTGCAAAGGCTTCTTGTCACTATGAATGATATAAACCAACTCCCATGCCTCTGTGACATTCAGAATGGAAGATATCCCTCTTTGGATTTTGGTTGCTAGGGTACTCTGTTTGGTTGCTACGGAGTTGCTTGGCAGCTGCCAGTCATGAAACTCCAAAGGCTGCTTGTCAGTATGAATGATATAAACCAACTCCCATGCCTCTGTGACATTCAGAATGGAAGATATCCCTCTTTGGATTTTGGTTGCTAGGGTACTCTGTTTGGTTGCTAGGGAGTGGCGTGGCAGCTGCCAATCATGAAATTCCAAAGGCTGCTTGTCAGTATGAATTATATAAACCAACTCCCATGCCTCTGTGACATTCAGAATGGAAGATATCCCTCTTTGGATTTTGGTTGCTAGGGTACTCTGTTTGGTTGCTATGGAGTTGCTTGACAACTGCCAATGATGAAACTGCAAAGGCTTCTTGTCACTATGAATGATATAAACCAACTCCCATGCCTCTGTGACATTCAGAATGGAAGATATCCCTCTTTGGATTTTGGTTGCTAGGGTACTCTGTTTGGTTGCTAGGGAGTGGCTTGGCAGCTGCCAGTCATGAAACTCCAAAGGCTGCTTGTCAGTATGAATGATATAAACCAACTCCCATGCCTCTGTGACATTCAGAATGGAAGATATCCCTCTTTGGATTTTGGTTGCTAAGGTGCTCGACAATGGTTGCTAGGGATGGGCTAGGAAGTGTTGAGGTGATTCATGATTGGCTGTTTGCTGCTCCGAGTCAAATGAGACCACCCTCATGTTTCTATGACAAATCAGTCCGGAGATATCCCTTTGATGTCTTTCAATGGAAGTCTATGGAACTTGTTGCTAAGGTGCTCTAAATGGTTGCTAGGGCGTGGCTTGATAGCTTCACAATGATCCTGAGAGACTGATTGGTCATCTGAGTAAAATGAGCCCGCCCCCTTGTCTCTATGACACTGTGATCCAGAGCTATGTTCAATACAAAAACCTTATGTAATTTACCATAGTAGGAAAAACACATGCTATGGTGTAGGACGGCCCATTTCATGGGCCGTCCTACACCATAGTAAGTCAATGGGAAACTTTGGGCAGCTCCTGACCCCCAGGGGTGCAACTTTTACCCCATTGTGAGGTATGTTCTTACAGAGCCTGTCAGCCTCTTCAAATGTGGCAAATCACACGTTTCTGCGAAATCCTCACTCAGAGCTACGAGTCATCAAAGTTCGTCGCAATGTTAAGTCTATGGGATTTTTTCGGCCGCTTTTTCGCCCCTGGGGCGATCACCGTACCCCCGATCGCTTATAAAAGTCATAGCACACCTCTCCTCAATACGCTGGTCGATTTGACACCTCATTCATGGGTCTGTGACAAACGGTGCGGGACGAGTTACGCGCCAAACTTTTGTGTGGAAGAATAATAATAATAAGAATAATAAGTATGGAGAATAACAATAGTGTTGCTTTGAAAAGCACCACTAATAATAAGTTTAGTGACAATAACACTAGTGTTGCTTTGAAAAAGCACCACTAATAATAATAAGTATGAGTGACAATAACACTAGTGTTGCTTTGAAAAAGCACCACTAATAAGTATGAGTGACAATAACACTAGTGTTGCTTTGAAAAAGCACCACTAACTAGAATGTACATTTCCTGAAGAAAATGTGAAGTGGTGCTTGCAGTGGCAAAACTCACCACTCGGTTGCTAGGGTGTTGTACATGATTGCATACGAGCCAACAACCATGTCTGTACGATGTTGTGGAGCTGAAATATGGCTTCTATATGTTTCAATATGGTTGCTAGGTGGCTCTAAACGGTTGCTATGGTGTGAATACACAGTAACCGTGGTGATATTTTACAGACTGTTTCCCAAACGAAACAAAAGAGCCAAACCCCATCTCTATACGATGTTCTGATGAAAAGACATGGGTCTTGATAAACGGTTGCTAGGGTACTCTGTTTGGTTGCTAGGGAGTGGTTTGGCAGCTGCCAATCATGAAACTCCAAAGGCTGCTTGTCAGTATGAATGATATAAACCAACTCCCATGCCTCTGTGACATTCAGAATGGAAGATATTCCTCTTTGGACTTTGGTTGCTAGGGTACTCTGTTTTGTTGCTATGGAGTTGCTTGGCAGCTGCCAATGATGAAACTGCAAAGGCTTCTTGTCACTATGAATGATATAAACCAACTCCCATGCCTCGGTGACATTCAGAATGGAAGATATCCCTCTTTTGATTTTGGTTGCTAGGGTACTCTGTTTGGTTGCTATGGAGTTGCTAGGCAGCTGCCAATGATGAAACTCCAAAGGCTTCTTGTCAGTATGAATGTGTAACAGTTCCACTATTACAGAATGTAATTTTCCTCCCGGCCACTAGGGTCACCGGAGAGAATGTTGTCGCTAGGACATGGTTTCTCTAAAGTGAGGGAGAAGAGAAGAAGAGGGGGGAAGTTAACAGGTGTAAAGGGGAGATGGTGATTGGCATGTGAGAGGGTATCCCATTACTGACCTGTATTCAATGTTAAGTGAATTTATTTTATGCTTAACGGGTGATGTTTTGACATATTGCTAAACATTGAATGAGTACTGATATGCTCTTTGTTGGGAGTCTGGAGAAAACGTCTGCAGGAATGAGTAATGTGGATACATAAATGACTGAAAGGACTATGGCCGTCGAAAGGAGATACTGATTTTTTCCTTGCATCATTGTGGATCGGATTTTTGTTGCTTGGACTCGGACTTCTCTCACGATTTCCTTCAGAGACTTGGCCCACATCTTTCAGGCCCCTTTGGACTCTTATCAGATAAGTTGTGCTTCAATGTGATTGTCTAAGTGATGGTATCCAGGGAACTGAGTGGTATTTCAACAAATGGGAAATACTTGAATATTACTATTGTGTCCATCTGAGATTGAAACAAGCGGCTTATGATTGTCAAAGTACAGTGTATTTTGTTTTCTTTTGGGGTTTTGGTTTTCAATGTTTTGTTAATTCATATGTCTATTTTGGGATTTGTCATTTTCACTGTGCTATAAAGCAATATAAAGTAAGTCAGATGGTTCTTTCATTCTGAAGAATCTGGTGTGATTTTAACAGACATTTTCCATAGGGAGAACCCCTTTCTTCTGTGTAGCCCTTTACCTGAGTATAGAGTGGAGGTGGTTACATAAATGGCACCCCAGATGGGACTCCAAATGTGAAATTGTTTTGTCTGTTGAACTGTTTTAAGAAAGCCTTTTAATATTTACTAATATTAGTGAGTATGGCTGCTATACCAGATGATTCAGAGGATGAGTATGAGCCCAGACCAGATTTTTCAGATGGCGCATTTACTACTTTGAGAGAGCCAATGAGGGAACTTGTAAATACCTTCAGTGAGATGTATGTAAGCTCGGATGGTGAACAGAAGTTAGGAGATGGTGATAGTGAAGAGGAATATTATTTTCCACCACCTCCATCACCCCCAGAGATGAGAGCTGAGGATGGAATGCTTCCTAAGGATTTTGTGGAAAATTTCACCAAGAATCTCACTGCTTTGGAAGAACAGTTGGGAAATTGTATGCAGAAAGTAGGTACCTGCATTAACAGCGACCAGTTGGAAGCCAGGTGTAGAGCAGCAGAAGATAAGTTAAGGTATCATATACGAAGAACATATGAACGTGTCCAGAAGGATCTAGAAGTAAGCATTCAAGAAATGGGAAAGTCCATGGTGGATTGTCTTAAACGACGGGATGCTCAAATCGATAGAAAAATCGCTGCCTGCGTGCCTCCAGCTTCTTCACCTGTAGCCCATTTTCCAGATGTTCACTCTAACCTTACAGTTTCTCAAGGTGTTAACAGAACTTATCAGATACAAGGATCACATGTACCCTTTTCATCCAACACTTCATATATTTCCCATCGACCTCCTGTAAACCTTGAGTTTCCATGTTTTGGGGTTGATGATACAGATGACCCAATCACGTATATTGAAAAGTGTGAAGAATATTTATCTTTACATCATTTATGTGATACAGAGTTGTTTGCTACCCTCTCGTCGGTACTAAAAGGTACTGCCAAAGCTTGGTGGATGGCAGAAAGAAGAAATGTGAATTCCTGGGATGAATTTAAAAAAGTTTTTCTGAAGTCTTTTTTAGTAGAGGACTACGAGGCAGAGGCGGAAAGGTGTCTGAGAGAAAGGCGACAAGGATCACAGGAGAGTATCCGTGACTTTGCTTATCAGTATCGAGCTCTATGTCTCAGATATAGGAAGGATATGACAGAAAAGGAAATCGTAACGGCTATTCTGCGGAATTGTAATCCAAGGCTCGCTAGTTTACTTCGAGGGACAGTAAAAGATGTGGGAGAGTTGGTGAGAATTGGATCCCAAATTGAGAGAGACTTTGAAGAGCAGAGGAAATACTGGGGTAATATTAATGCAGAATCACAAAGGAACAAGAGCAAGTACATAAGGGGCGAACACACTCAGGCACCTTTGGCTTCCGCCAATGCTGTGCAACCAACATCACTTGACCCTCTGGCTAATAAACATCAGCTGAAGATGATTTCATTGCCTGTACTTCTGAGAGGGCGTTATCTTCATGCAATGTTGGATACAGGAAGTACGTTCTCTTTGATCCAGGAATCCTTTTGGAGACAGTTGGAGTCAAAAGAGAAGTGGAAGCCAAGTGATGGACAGACATTCCAATTGGCCAATGGGCAAGTGAAAGTTGCGTTGGGACGATCAGACTGGGAGTGTGAAGCATATGGACAAAGATTTGCTGTTACTTTGTATGTGATGAGAAATGACGATTTAACTTTTCCATTGATTTTGGGGATGGATTTTATGAGGTCTTCTGGCATTATATTGGATTTCTCCAAAGAGGTGTACATCCTGCCTTCCAAGAACGGGGGTGAGGATAGGGTTCATCCTTTCAGTTCCAATGGAGGTCCTCCTTTACCTCATCTGCTCTTTTACCTTGCAGTATTTCCAGATCTTGTAGTACCTTCCCTCGCCCATTCAACAGAAGCCAACCAGTTAGTTCAACATCTGGTACAAGCTGCGGATACCAGCCCTGAAAACAAGTCCATACTACAGAGAATGATGAAAGAATGGCCAACAGTATGCACCACTGACATTGGGCATACCAAGGTGGTTAAGCATTCCATCATTACCCACAATGAGGTACCTGTTAGGAAGAGGCCATATAGAGTTTCAAGGGATAAACAACTGGTGATTGAAAGAGAAATACAAGAGATGTTGTCTAAAGGCATTATTAGACCATCTGTTTCACCATGGGCATCTCCGGTGGTACTTGTGCCGAAGAAAGATGGGGGTATAAGGTTCTGTGTTGATTACCGTGGCCTCAATGCCAAGACTTACTTAGACTGTTATCCCATGCCTCAAATCTTGGAAATCCTTGAGGCATTACATGGAGCCTCAGTGTTCAGTACTTTGGATTTAAAAAGTGGATACTGGCAGGTGGATATGGAGTCTAACAGCATTCCTAAGACGGCATTTGTTACCTCTTCAGGGTTCTATGAATTTCTACGGCTTCCGTTTGGCCTTAAAAACTCTGCTGCCTCCTTTCAAAGACTTATGGAAATAGTGCTAAAAGACTTTAAAGGGAAACATTGCTTTGTGTATATCGATGATATCGTGGTGTACTCCAGAAATGAGGCTGAACATCTAGTACACCTCTCCCAGGTTTTCAATAGTCTTCAGGGAGCAGGATTAACACTTAACCTGAAGAAGTGTAACTTGTTCCAACGTTCCCTGGTGTTTTTGGGACATGTTGTGTCAGCCAATGGGGTGAAGACTGATCCCGAGAAGGTTAAGTCTATCAGGGAATTTCCCGTTCCCCAATCTCTCAAAGAGGTGCAGAGATTCTTAGGCCTAGCAGGCTGGTACCATAGGTACATTCCTCACTTTGCGGAAAGAGCTTCTCCTTTGCATGCTCTAAAGAAAAAGGGATCTACTTGGATTTGGTCTGAAAACTGCCAAAAGTCTTTTAGTGATTTAAAGCTGGCGTTGACTGAAGCTCCTGTGTTGACTCCTCCTGATTTTACTAAAGCCTTTAAAGTACAGACAGATGCAAGCCAAGTGGGACTGGGAGCAGTGTTGACACAAGAGGAAAATGATCAAGAAATTGTGATTGCTTATGCCTCCAGATTGCTTCAAGGCGCTGAAAAGGATTATTCAGTGTCAGAGAAGGAGTGTCTTGCTGTTGTTTGGGCAGTGGAAAAATGGAGGCCTTATCTTGAGGGGCAGCGATTTGAAGTCATCACTGACCATGCAGCATTATCCTGGGTGTTCAATCATCCCAAGCCCTCCTCACGCTTAACCCGTTGGACTATTCGACTCCAAGGCTTTGATTTTGAGGTAAAATACCGCAAAGGGAAATGTAGTGTTGTGCCTGATGCCTTGTCTAGAATAAATGAAGAAACTACTTCTACAGGGGTGCTTGCAGTGTGTAGAGCTTCTCGGATGTCTGAGAATTCTATAGACCTGCCGGTTGAATGGAACGATTTAGCCGAGGCCCAACAGGAGGACCCTGAGGTAAAGGAGTTGATATCCAAAGTACCTTCTGTGGAGAGACGTGACCCTAAGCGAATCCACTACACTTTGGTAAATGGCTATCTATTCCGTAGTGTACCAACTAAACAGAATGGGCAGAAGTTTCAGTTAATTATACCCTATGGCCGTCGGAAGGAATTGGTGAAATTCACCCATGACAGTCCTCTGAGTGGTCATTTGGGAAGGTTAAAAACTCTTCTGAGGCTTCTTGAGGTTGCCTATTGGCCTAGTATTCGAAAAGACATCTGGAACTACTGTAAGGAATGTCAGGTATGCCAAAAATATAAGCCATCCATTTCAAAATTATCTGGACTGCTTCAATCAACACCGGTGGTTGAACCGGGTTACATGCTGGGAGTGGATTTAATGGGACCTTTCCCAAAGAGTGCAAAACAACACGAGTACCTCATGGTGGTGGTGGATTATTGTTCTAAATGGGTGGAGCTGTTTCCATTACGAACAGCTAAAGCTCCGCAAATCGCCAAGATCCTAGTTGAGGAGATCTTCACTCGATGGGGTACGCCTGTCTACTTGGTGTCAGATCGTGGAGCGCAATTCACCTCACTCTTTCTAACCCTAGTCTGTAAGCAATGGGGAGTGGTTCGAAAACTTACGACTGCATATCACCCCCAGACAAATCTTACAGAAAGGATAAATCGCACTTTGAAAACCATGATGGCTTCCTATGTAGGAGATCATCATCGCCAATGGGATCGATGGCTTCCTGAATTCCGATTTGCCATTAATTCTGCATGGCAAGAGAGTACAGGTTTTACTCCAGCCCAGATTGCGTTGGGACGTTCTCTGAAAGGACCTCTAGAGAGGGCCATTCCTACTCCCCCAAAGCCTGACAGCCCAACATATGAACTGCTTGAAAGACAGCAAGAGTTGATGGAACGGGTAAGAGAGAATGTAGAAAGTGCCCAACGGAAGCAGAAACGATTCTATGACCTGAAGAGGAAGGTGCAAGAATTTAAAGAGGGAGATTTGGTCTGGGTGAAAACTCATCCTTTGTCCAGAGCTGAGGAAGGTTATATGGCCAAGTTGTCAGCCAAGTGGAGAGGCCCAGCTAAAGTGTGTAAAAGGTTGGGTCCTGTAAACTATTCCATTTCATTTATTGAGACTCCCTTGGTTTTTTACACAATTCATGTACAGAACCTTAAGTCTTATTATGGTGGAGTTAACTCTTCCAGTAAACAGGGGAGTATGTAACAGTTCCACTATTACAGAATGTAATTTTCCTCCCGGCCACTAGGGTCACCGGAGAGAATGTTGTCGCTAGGACATGGTTTCTCTAAAGTGAGGGAGAAGAGAAGAAGAGGGGGGAAGTTAACAGGTGTAAAGGGGAGATGGTGATTGGCATGTGAGAGGGTATCCCATTACTGACCTGTATTCAATGTTAAGTGAATTTATTTTATGCTTAACGGGTGATGTTTTGACATATTGCTAAACATTGAATGAGTACTGATATGCTCTTTGTTGGGAGTCTGGAGAAAACGTCTGCAGGAATGAGTAATGTGGATACATAAATGACTGAAAGGACTATGGCCGTCGAAAGGAGATACTGATTTTTTCCTTGCATCATTGTGGATCGGATTTTTGTTGCTTGGACTCGGACTTCTCTCACGATTTCCTTCAGAGACTTGGCCCACATCTTTCAGGCCCCTTTGGACTCTTATCAGATAAGTTGTGCTTCAATGTGATTGTCTAAGTGATGGTATCCAGGGAACTGAGTGGTATTTCAACAAATGGGAAATACTTGAATATTACTATTGTGTCCATCTGAGATTGAAACAAGCGGCTTATGATTGTCAAAGTACAGTGTATTTTGTTTTCTTTTGGGGTTTTGGTTTTCAATGTTTTGTTAATTCATATGTCTATTTTGGGATTTGTCATTTTCACTGTGCTATAAAGCAATATAAAGTAAGTCAGATGGTTCTTTCATTCTGAAGAATCTGGTGTGATTTTAACAGACATTTTCCATAGGGAGAACCCCTTTCTTCTGTGTAGCCCTTTACCTGAGTATAGAGTGGAGGTGGTTACAAATGATACAAACCAACTCCCATGCCTCTGTGACATTCAGAATGGAAGATATCCCTCTTTGGATTTTGGTTGCTAGGGTACTCTGTTTGGTTGCTATGGAGTTGCTAGGCAGCTGCCAATGATGAAACTCCAAAGGCTTCTTGCCACTATGAATGATATAAACCAACTCCCATGCCTCTGTGACATTCAGAACGGAAGATATCCCTCTTTGGATTTTGGTTGCTAGGGTACTCGGTTTGGTTGCTAGGGAGTGGCTTAGCAGCTGCCAATCATGAAATTCCAAAGGCTGCTTGTCAGTATTAATTATATAAACCAACTCCCATGCCTCTGTGACATTCAGAATGGAAGATATCCCTCTTTGGATTTTGGTTGCTAGGGTACTCTGTTTGGTTGCTATGGAGTTGCTTGACAACTGCCAATGATGAAACTGCAAAGGCTTCTTGTCACTATGAATGATATAAACCAACTCCCATGCCTCTGTGACATTCAGAATGGAAGATATCCTTCTTTGGATTTTGGTTGCTAGGGTACTCTGTTTGGTTGCTAGGGAGTGGCTTGGCAGCTGCCAAACATGAAAGTCCAAAGGCTGCTTGTCAGTATGAATGATATAAACCAACTCCCATGCCTCTGTGACATACAGAATGGAAGATATCCCTCTCTGGATTTTGGTTGCTAGGGTACTCTATTTGGTTGTTAGGGAGTGGCTTGGCAGCTGCCAGTCATGAAACTCCAAAGGCTGCTTGTCAGTATGAATGATATAAACCAACTCCCATGCCTCTGTGACATTCAGAATGGAAGATATCCCTCTTTGGATTTTTGTTGCTAAGGTGCTCGACAATGGTTGCTAGGGATGGGCTAGGAAGTGTTGAGGTGATTCATGATTGGCTGTTTGCTGCCCCGAGTCAAATGAGACCACCCTCATGTTTCTATGACAATTCAGTCCAGAGATATCCCTTTGATCTCTTTCAATGGAAGTCTATGGAACTTGTTGCTAAGGTGCTCTAAATGGTTGCTAGGGCGTGGCTTGATAGCTTCACAATGATCCTGAGAGACTGATTGGTCGTCTGAGTAAAATGAGCCCGCCCCCTTGTCTCTATGACACTGTGATCCAGAGCTACGTTCAATACAAAAACCTTATGTAATTTACCATAGTAGGAAAAACACATGCTATGGTGTAGGACGGCCCATTTCATGGGCCGTCCTACACCATAGTAAGTCAATGGGAAACTTTGGGCAGCTCCTGCCCCCCAGGGGTGCAACTTTTACCCCATTGTGAGGTATGTTCTTACAGAGCCTGTCAGCCTCTTCAAATGTGGCAAATCACACGTTTCTGCGAAATCCTCACTCAGAGCTACGAGTCATCAAAGTTCGTTGCAATGTTAAGTCTATGGGATTTTTCGGCCGCTTTTTCGCCCCTGGGGCGAACACCGTACCCCCGATCGCTTATAAAAGTCATAGCACACCTCTCCTCAATACGCTGGTCGATTTGACACCTCATTCATGGGTCTGTGACAAACGGTGCGGGACGAGTTACGCGCCAAACTTTTGTCCAGAATAATAAGAATAAGAATAATAACTAGAATGTACATTTCCTGAAGAAAATGTGAAGTGGTGCTTGCAGTGGCAAAACTCGCCACTCGGTTGCTAGGGTGTTGTACATGATTGCATACGAGCCAACAACCATGTCTGTACGATGTTGTGAAGCTAAAATATGGCTTCTATATGTTGCAATATGGTTGCTAGGTGGCTCTAAATGGTTGCTAGGGTGTGAATACACAGTTACCATGGTGATATTTACAGACTGTTTTCCAACCTAAACTAATGAGCCAACCCCCATCTCTATACAATATTCTGATGCAGAGATGTAGGTCTTGTAAAATAGTTGCTAGGGTACTCTGTTTGGTTGCTATGGAGTTGCTAGGCAGCTGCCAATGATGAAACTCCAAAGGCTTCTTGTCACTATGAATGATATAAACCAACTCCCATGCCTCTGTGAAATTCAGAATGGATAATATCCCTCTTTGGATTTTGGTTGCTAGGGTACTCTATTTGGTTGCTAGGGAGTGGCTTGGCAGCTGCCAATCATGAAACTCCAAAGGCTGCTTGTCAGTATGAATGATATAATCCAACTCCCATGCCTCTGTGACATACAGAATGGAAGATATCCCATTTTGGATTTTGGTTTCTAGGGTACTCTGTTTGGTTGCTAGGGAGTGGCGTGGCAGCTGCCAATCATGAAACTCCAAAGGCTGCTTGTCAGTATGAATGATATAAACCAACTCCCATGCCTCTGTGACATACAGAATGGAAGATATCCCTCTCTGGATTTTGGTTGCTAGGGTACTCTATTTGGTTGCTAGGGAGTGGCTTGGCAGCTGGCAGTCATGAAACTCCAAAGGCTGCTTGTCAGTATGAATGATATAAACCAACTCCCATGCCTCTGTGACATTCAGAATGGAAGATATCCCTCTTTGGATTTTGGTTGCTAAGGTGCTCGACAATGGTTGCTAGGGATGGGCTAGGAAGTGTTGAGGTGATTCATGATTGGCTGTTTGCTGCCCCGAGTCAAATGAGACCACCCTCATGTTTCTATGACAATTCAGTCCGGAGATATCCCTTTGATCTCTTTCAATGGAAGTCTATGGAACTTGTTGCTAAGGTGCTCTAAATGGTTGCTAGGGCGTGGCTTGATAGCTTCACAATGATCCTGAGAGACTGATTGGTCGTCTGAGTAAAATGAGCCCGCCCCCTTGTCTCTATGACACTGTGATCCAGAGCTACGTTCAATACAAAAACCTTATGTAATTTACCATAGTAGGAAAAACACATGCTATGGTGTAGGACGGCCCATTTCATGGGCCGTCCTACACCATAGTAAGTCAATGGGAAACTTTGGGCAGCTCCTGCCCCCCAGGGGTGCAACTTTTACCCCATTGTGAGGTATGTTCTTACAGAGCCTGTCAGCCTCTTCAAATGTGGCAAATCACACGTTTCTGCGAAATCCTCACTCAGAGCTACGAGTCATCAAAGTTCGTCGCAATGTTAAGTCTATGGGATTTTTCGACCGCTTTTTCGCCCCTGGGGCGATCACCGTACCCCCGATCGCTTATAAAAGTCATAGCACACCTCTCCTCAATACGCTGGTCGATTTGACACCTCATTCATGGGTCTGTGACAAACGGTGCGGGACGAGTTACGCGCCAAACTTTTGTGTGGAAGAATAATAATAATAAGAATAATAAGTATGGAGAATAACAATAGTGTTGCTTTGAAAAGCACCACTAACTAGAATGTACATTTCCTGAAGAAAATGTGAAGTGGTCCTTGCAGTGGCAAAACTCGCCACTGGGCAGATGCTAACACAATTAACATGTTGTGATACCATGATATACCAAGTTTTAGCATTATTTACTACGATTTACCACATTCCAGCATGATTTACTATGATAAAACATGTTGTTAAAATGATGCTAGCATGATTAGCATGTTGTTAACATGATTAGCATCTTGGTAGCATGATGTTAGCATGATTAGCATTTTGCTAGCATGTTTTTAGCTAGATGCTAACATGATTAGCATGTTGCTAGCATTATGCTAGCTTGATTAACATGTTGTTAGCATGATGCTAGCTTGAATAGCATTGTGCTAGCTTAATTAGCATATTGGTAGCATGATGTTAGCATGATTAGCATTATGTTAGCATGATGCTAGCTTGATTAGCATGTTGGTAGCTTGATGTTAGCATGATTAGCATGTTGTTAGCATGTTTTTAGCTAGATGCTAACATGATTAGCATGTTGCTAGCATTATGCTAGCTTGATTAGCATGTTGCTAGCTTGATTAGCATGTTGCTAGTATTATGCTAGCTTGATTAGCATGTTGCTAGAATTATTCTAGCTTGATTAGCATGTTGCTAGCATGATGCTAGCTTGATTAGCATGTTGGTGGCATTATGCTAGCATTATTAGCATTTTGCTAGCTTTATTAGCATGATGCTAGCATGATGCTAGCATGATTAGTATGTTGCTAGCATGTTTTTAGCAAGATGCTGTTGCCAGGTGGTGGTTGCTAGGGTTTTCTGGGTGGTTGCTATGGTGTTGCTAGGCAGTTGCTAAGGTGTTCTGGGTGGTTGCTAGGCAGTTGCTAGGGTATTCTTGGTGGTTGCTAGGGCATTGCTAGGTGGTTGCTATGGTGTTGCTAGGCAGTTGCTATGGTATTCTGGGTGGATGCTAGGGCGTTGCTAGGCAGTTGCTAGGGTGTTCTGGGTGGTTGCTAGGCGTTCTGGGTGGTTACTAGGCAGTTGCTAGGTGTTCTCGGTGGTTGCTAGGCAGTTGCTAGGGTGTTCTGGGTGGTTGCTAGAGTTTTTTGGTGGTTACTAGAGCATTTCTAGACGTTGCTAGGGTGTTCAGGGTGGTTGCTAAGGTATTTTTGGTAGTTGCTATGGTGTTACTAGGTGGTTGGTAGTTGTCAAATATGGTTACTATGGAGTTTTTATAGAGTTCTTAAAATCTTTAATAATGAGTTCCTTCAGTACTATGGCCGAATAGGCACAAGCATGGAGCAATATCGCAAGGCTACGAGTGTGATATTGCTTTAAAAAATGTAAAAAAGTGGTTGCTAGGGTGTGGCTATGAAGATTTTAGGCCATTACTTATTGGCTGCTTGATAATATAAATCCTCTGAGGGAGAGAGAGAGGGAGAGAAACGCAGGGGTGTCAGGCCCTTTGGAGTGGTGTGTGTGAAAACGGCAGTTGGGATTCAAATGTTTTTAGAACTCCCCATGTAAAGTCAATGGGACTTTTTTGGCCGCTTTTTCGTCCGCTGTGCGAACATCGTACACCCGATTGCTTAGAAAAGATATAGCATGATGCTAGCTTGATTAGCATGTTGCTAGCATTATGCTAGCTTGATTAGCATGTTGATAGCATGATGCTAGCTTAATTAGCATGTTGGTAGCATAATGCTAGCATTATTAGCATGTTGCTAGCTTGATTAGCATAATGCTAGCATGATGCTAGCTTGATTAACATGTTGCTAGCATGATGCTAGCATGATTAGTATGTTGCTAGCATGTTTTTAGCAAGATGCTGTTGCCAGGTGGTTGCTAGGGTTTTCTGGGTGGTTGCTATGGTGTTGCTAGGCAGTTGCTAAGGTGTTCTGGGTGGTTGCTAGGCAGTTGCTAGGGTATTCTTGGTAGTTGCTAGGCAGTTGCTAGGGTGTTCTGGGTGGTTGCTATGGTGTTGCTAGGCAGTTGCTATGGTATTCTGGGTGGAGGCTAGGGCATTGCTAGGCAGTTGCTAGGTGTTCTGGGTGGTTGCTAGGCAGTTGCTAGGGTGTTTTGGGTGGTTGCTAGAGTTTTTTGGTGGTTACTAGAGCATTTCTAGACGTTGCTAGGGTGTTCAGGGTGGTTGCTAAGGTATTTTTGGTAGTTGCTATGGTGTTACTAGGTGGTTGGTAGTTGTCAAATATGGTTACTATGGAGTTTTTATAGAGTTCTTAAAATCTTTAATAACGAGTTCCTTCAGTACGGCACTCGGCCTGCGGCCTCGTGCCTATGGCCGAATAGGCACAAGCATGGAGCAATATCGCAAGGCTACGAGTGTGATATTGCTTTAAAAAATGTAAAAAAAATGTTTTTATATTATTTATTGGTTTAGGGTGGTTGCTAGGGAGCTCAGAGTGGTTGCTAGGGTGCTGTAACTGGTTGCTAGGGTGTGGCTATCAAGATTTTAGGCCATTACTTATTGGCTGCTTGATAATATAAATCCTCTGAGGGAGAGAGAGAGGGAGAGAAACGCAGGGGTGTCAGGCCCTTTGGAGTGGTGTGTGTGAAAACGGCAGTTGGGATTCAAATGTTTTTAGAACTCCCCATGTTAAGTCAATGGGACTTTTTTGGCCGCTTTTTCGTCCGCTGTGCGAACATCGTACACCCGATCGCTTAGAAAAGTCATAGCACACCTCTCCTCAATGAGCCGGTCGATTTGACACCTCAATCAGGGGTCTGTGACAAACGATGCGGGGCAAGTTACGCGCCAAACTTTTGGCAGAATAATAAAAATAAGAATAATAATAAGTTTAGTGACAATAACACTAGTGTTGCTTTGAAAAAGCACCACTAATAAGAATAATAAGTATGAGCAATAACAATAGTGATGCCTTGCTTTCAGCAAGCACCACTAATAACTAGAATGTACATTTCCTGAAGAAAATGTGAAGTGGTGCTTGCAGTGGCAAAACTCACCACTCGGTTGCTAGGGTGTTGTACATGATTGCATACGAGCCAACAACCATGTCTGTACGATGTTGTGGAGCTGAAATATGGCTTCTATATGTTTCAATATGGTTGCTAGGTGGCTCTAAACGGTTGCTATGGTGTGAATACACAGTAACCGTGGTGATATTTTACAGACTGTTTCCCAAACGAAACAAAAGAGCCAAACCCCATCTCTATACGATGTTCTGATGAAAAGACATGGGTCTTGATAAACGGTTGCTATGGTACTCTGTTTGGTTGCTATGGAGTTGCTAGGCAGCTGCCAATGATGAAACTCCAAAGGCTTCTTGTCACTATGAATGATATAAACCAACTCCCATGCCTCTGTGACATTCAGAATGGAAGAAATGCCTCTTTGGATTTTGGTTGCTAGGGTACTCTGTTTGGTTGCTATGGAGTTGCTAGGCAGCTGCCAATGATGAAACTCCAAAGGCTTCTTGCCACTATGAATGATATAAACCAACTCCCATGCCTCTGTGACATTCAGAACGGAAGATATCCCTCTTTGGATTTTGGTTGCTAGGGTACTCGGTTTGGTTGCTAGGGAGTGGCGTAGCAGCTGCCAATCATGAAATTCCAAAGGCTGCTTGTCAGTATTAATTATATAAACCAACTCCCATGCCTCTGTGACATTCAGAATGGAAGATATCCCTCTTTGGATTTTGGTTGCTAGGGTACTCTGTTTGGTTGCTATGGAGTTGCTTGACAACTGCCAATGATGAAACTGCAAAGGCTTCTTGTCACTATGAATGATATAAACCAACTCCCATGCCTCTGTGACATTCAGAATGGAAGATATCCTTCTTTGGATTTTGGTTGCTAGGGTACTCTGTTTGGTTGCTAGGGAGTGGCTTGGCAGCTGCCAAACATGAAAGTCCAAAGGCTGCTTGTCAGTATGAATGATATAAACCAACTCCCATGCCTCTGTGACATACAGAATGGAAGATATCCCTCTCTGGATTTTGGTTGCTAGGGTACTCTATTTGGTTGTTAGGGAGTGGCTTGGCAGCTGCCAGTCATGAAACTCCAAAGGCTGCTTGTCAGTATGAATGATATAAACCAACTCCCATGCCTCTGTGACATTCAGAATGGAAGATATCCCTCTTTGGATTTTTGTTGCTAAGGTGCTCGACAATGGTTGCTAGGGATGGGCTAGGAAGTGTTGAGGTGATTCATGATTGGCTGTTTGCTGCCCCGAGTCAAATGAGACCACCCTCATGTTTCTATGACAATTCAGTCCAGAGATATCCCTTTGATCTCTTTCAATGGAAGTCTATGGAACTTGTTGCTAAGGTGCTCTAAATGGTTGCTAGGGCGTGGCTTGATAGCTTCACAATGATCCTGAGAGACTGATTGGTCGTCTGAGTAAAATGAGCCCGCCCCCTTGTCTCTATGACACTGTGATCCAGAGCTACGTTCAATACAAAAACCTTATGTAATTTACCATAGTAGGAAAAACACATGCTATGGTGTAGGACGGCCCATTTCATGGGCCGTCCTACACCATAGTAAGTCAATGGGAAACTTTGGGCAGCTCCTGCCCCCCAGGGGTGCAACTTTTACCCCATTGTGAGGTATGTTCTTACAGAGCCTGTCAGCCTCTTCAAATGTGGCAAATCACACGTTTCTGCGAAATCCTCACTCAGAGCTACGAGTCATCAAAGTTCGTTGCAATGTTAAGTCTATGGGATTTTTCGGCCGCTTTTTCGCCCCTGGGGCGAACACCGTACCCCCGATCGCTTATAAAAGTCATAGCACACCTCTCCTCAATACGCTGGTCGATTTGACACCTCATTCATGGGTCTGTGACAAACGGTGCGGGACGAGTTACGCGCCAAACTTTTGTCCAGAATAATAAGAATAAGAATAATAACTAGAATGTACATTTCCTGAAGAAAATGTGAAGTGGTCCTTGCAGTGGCAAAACTCGCCACTGGGCAGATGCTAACACAATTAACATGTTGTGATACCATGATATACCAAGTTTTAGCATTATTTACTACGATTTACCACATTCCAGCATGATTTACTATGATAAAACATGTTGTTAAAATGATGCTAGCATGATTAGCATGTTGTTAACATGATTAGCATCTTGGTAGCATGATGTTAGCATGATTAGCATTTTGCTAGCATGTTTTTAGCTAGATGCTAACATGATTAGCATGTTGCTAGCATTATGCTAGCTTGATTAACATGTTGTTAGCATGATGCTAGCTTGAATAGCATTGTGCTAGCTTAATTAGCATATTGGTAGCATGATGTTAGCATGATTAGCATTATGTTAGCATGATGCTAGCTTGATTAGCATGTTGGTAGCTTGATGTTAGCATGATTAGCATGTTGCTAGCATGTTTTTAGCTAGATGCTAACATGATTAGCATGTTGCTAGCATTATGCTAGCTTGATTAGCATGTTGCTAGCTTGATTAGCATGTTGCTAGTATTATGCTAGCTTGATTAGCATGTTGCTAGAATTATTCTAGCTTGATTAGCATGTTGCTAGCATGATGCTAGCTTGATTAGCATGTTGGTGGCATTATGCTAGCATTATTAGCATTTTGCTAGCTTTATTAGCATGATGCTAGCATGATGCTAGCATGATTAGTATGTTGCTAGCATGTTTTTAGCAAGATGCTGTTGCCAGGTGGTGGTTGCTAGGGTTTTCTGGGTGGATGCTATGGTGTTGCTAGGCAGTTGCTAAGGTGTTCTGGGTGGTTGCTAGGCAGTTGCTAGGGTATTCTTGGTGGTTGCTAGGGCATTGCTAGGTGGTTGCTATGGTGTTGCTAGGCAGTTGCTATGGTATTCTGGGTGGATGCTAGGGCGTTGCTAGGCAGTTGCTAGGGTGTTCTGGGTGGTTGCTAGGCATTCTGGGTGGTTACTAGGCAGTTGCTAGGTGTTCTCGGTGGTTGCTAGGCAGTTGCTAGGGTGTTCTGGGTGGTTGCTAGAGTTTTTTGGTGGTTACTAGAGCATTTCTAGACGTTGCTAGGGTGTTCAGGGTGGTTGCTAAGGTATTTTTGGTAGTTGCTATGGTGTTACTAGGTGGTTGGTAGTTGTCAAATATGGTTACTATGGAGTTTTTATAGAGTTCTTAAAATCTTTAATAATGAGTTCCTTCAGTACTATGGCCGAATAGGCACAAGCATGGAGCAATATCGCAAGGCTACGAGTGTGATATTGCTTTAAAAAATGTAAAAAAGTGGTTGCTAGGGTGTGGCTATGAAGATTTTAGGCCATTACTTATTGGCTGCTTGATAATATAAATCCTCTGAGGGAGAGAGAGAGGGAGAGAAACGCAGGGGTGTCAGGCCCTTTGGAGTGGTGTGTGTGAAAACGGCAGTTGGGATTCAAATGTTTTTAGAACTCCCCATGTAAAGTCAATGGGACTTTTTTGGCCGCTTTTTCGTCCGCTGTGCGAACATCGTACACCCGATTGCTTAGAAAAGATATAGCATGATGCTAGCTTGATTAGCATGTTGCTAGCATTATGCTAGCTTGATTAGCATGTTGATAGCATGATGCTAGCTTAATTAGCATGTTGGTAGCATAATGCTAGCATTATTAGCATGTTGCTAGCTTGATTAGCATAATGCTAGCATGATGCTAGCTTGATTAACATGTTGCTAGCATGATGCTAGCATGATTAGTATGTTGCTAGCATGTTTTTAGCAAGATGCTGTTGCCAGGTGGTTGCTAGGGTTTTCTGGGTGGTTGCTATGGTGTTGCTAGGCAGTTGCTAAGGTGTTCTGGGTGGTTGCTAGGCAGTTGCTAGGGTATTCTTGGTAGTTGCTAGGCAGTTGCTAGGGTGTTCTGGGTGGTTGCTATGGTGTTGCTAGGCAGTTGCTATGGTATTCTGGGTGGAGGCTAGGGCATTGCTAGGCAGTTGCTAGGTGTTCTGGGTGGTTGCTAGGCAGTTGCTAGGGTGTTTTGGGTGGTTGCTAGAGTTTTTTGGTGGTTACTAGAGCATTTCTAGACGTTGCTAGGGTGTTCAGGGTGGTTGCTAAGGTATTTTTGGTAGTTGCTATGGTGTTACTAGGTGGTTGGTAGTTGTCAAATATGGTTACTATGGAGTTTTTATAGAGTTCTTAAAATCTTTAATAACGAGTTCCTTCAGTACGGCACTCGGCCTGCGGCCTCGTGCCTATGGCCGAATAGGCACAAGCATGGAGCAATATCGCAAGGCTACGAGTGTGATATTGCTTTAAAAAATGTAAAAAAAATGTTTTTATATTATTTATTGGTTTAGGGTGGTTGCTAGGGAGCTCAGAGTGGTTGCTAGGGTGCTGTAACTGGTTGCTAGGGTGTGGCTATCAAGATTTTAGGCCATTACTTATTGGCTGCTTGATAATATAAATCCTCTGAGGGAGAGAGAGAGGGAGAGAAACGCAGGGGTGTCAGGCCCTTTGGAGTGGTGTGTGTGAAAACGGCAGTTGGGATTAAAATGTTTTTAGAATGCCCAATGTTAAGTCAATGGGACTTTTTTGGCCGCTTTTTCGCCCGCTGTGCGAACATCGTACACCCGATCGCTTAGAAAAGTCATAGCACACCTCTCCTCAATGAGCCGGTCGATTTGACACCTCAATCAGGGGTCTGTGACAAACGATGCGGGGCAAGTTACGCGCCAAACTTTTGGCAGAATAATAAAAATAAGAATAATAATAAGTTTAGTGACAATAACACTAGTGTTGCTTTGAAAAAGCACCACTAATAAGAATAATAAGTATGAGCAATAACAATAGTGATGCCTTGCTTTCAGCAAGCACCACTAATAACTAGAATGTACATTTCCTGAAGAAAATGTGAAGTGGTGCTTGCAGTGGCAAAACTCACCACTCGGTTGCTAGGGTGTTGTACATGATTGCATACGAGCCAACAACCATGTCTGTACGATGTTGTGGAGCTGAAATATGGCTTCTATATGTTTCAATATGGTTGCTAGGTGGCTCTAAACGGTTGCTATGGTGTGAATACACAGTAACCGTGGTGATATTTTACAGACTGTTTCCCAAACGAAACAAAAGAGCCAAACCCCATCTCTATACGATGTTCTGATGAAAAGACATGGGTCTTGATAAACGGTTGCTAGGGTACTCTGTTTGGTTGCTATGGAGTTGCTAGGCAGCTGCCAATGATGAAACTCCAAAGGCTTCTTGTCACTATGAATGATATAAACCAACTCCCATGCCTCTGTGACATTCAGAATGGAAGAAATGCCTCTTTGGATTTTGGTTGCTAGGGTACTCTGTTTGGTTGCTATGGAGTTGCTAGGCAGCTGCCAATGATGAAACTCCAAAGGCTTCTTGCCACTATGAATGATATAAACCAACTCCCATGCCTCTGTGACATTCAGAACGGAAGATATCCCTCTTTGGATTTTGGTTGCTAGGGTACTCGGTTTGGTTGCTAGGGAGTGGCGTAGCAGCTGCCAATCATGAAATTCCAAAGGCTGCTTGTCAGTATTAATTATATAAACCAACTCCCATGCCTCTGTGACATTCAGAATGGAAGATATCCCTCTTTGGATTTTGGTTGCTAGGGTACTCTGTTTGGTTGCTATGGAGTTGCTTGACAACTGCCAATGATGAAACTGCAAAGGCTTCTTGTCACTATGAATGATATAAACCAACTCCCATGCCTCTGTGACATTCAGAATGGAAGATATCCTTCTTTGGATTTTGGTTGCTAGGGTACTCTGTTTGGTTGCTAGGGAGTGGCTTGGCAGCTGCCAAACATGAAAGTCCAAAGGCTGCTTGTCAGTATGAATGATATAAACCAACTCCCATGCCTCTGTGACATACAGAATGGAAGATATCCCTCTCTGGATTTTGGTTGGTAGGGTACTCTATTTGGTTGTTAGGGAGTGGCTTGGCAGCTGCCAGTCATGAAACTCCAAAGGCTGCTTGTCAGTATGAATGATATAAACCAACTCCCATGCCTCTGTGACATTCAGAATGGAAGATATCCCTCTTTGGATTTTTGTTGCTAAGGTGCTCGACAATGGTTGCTAGGGATGGGCTAGGAAGTGTTGAGGTGATTCATGATTGGCTGTTTGCTGCCCCGAGTCAAATGAGACCACCCTCATGTTTCTCTGACAATTCAGTCCAGAGATATCCCTTTGATCTCTTTCAATGGAAGTCTATGGAACTTGTTGCTAAGGTGCTCTAAATGGTTGCTAGGGCGTGGCTTGATAGCTTCACAATGATCCTGAGAGACTGATTGGTCGTCTGAGTAAAATGAGCCCGCCCCCTTGTCTCTATGACACTGTGATCCAGAGCTACGTTCAATACAAAAACCTTATGTAATTTACCATAGTAGGAAAAACACATGCTATGGTGTAGGACGGCCCATTTCATGGGCCGTCCTACACCATAGTAAGTCAATGGGAAACTTTGGGCAGCTCCTGCCCCCCAGGGGTGCAACTTTTACCCCATTGTGAGGTATGTTCTTACAGAGCCTGTCAGCCTCTTCAAATGTGGCAAATCACACGTTTCTGCGAAATCCTCACTCAGAGCTACGAGTCATCAAAGTTCGTTGCAATGTTAAGTCTATGGGATTTTTCGGCCGCTTTTTCGCCCCTGGGGCGAACACCGTACCCCCGATCGCTTATAAAAGTCATAGCACACCTCTCCTCAATACGCTGGTCGATTTGACACCTCATTCATGGGTCTGTGACAAACGGTGCGGGACGAGTTACGCGCCAAACTTTTGTCCAGAATAATAAGAATAAGAATAATAACTAGAATGTACATTTCCTGAAGAAAATGTGAAGTGGTGCTTGCAGAGGCAAAACTCGCCACTCGGTTGCTTGGGTGTTGTACATGATTGCATACGAGCCAACAACCATGTCTGTATGATGTTGTGGAGCTAAAATATGGCTTCTATATGTTGCAACATGGTTGCTAGGTGACTCTAAACGGTTGCTAGGGTGTGAATACACAGTTACCATGGTGATATTTACAGACTGTTTTCCAACCTAAACTAATGAGCCAACCCCCATCTCTATACAATATTCTGATGCAGAGATGTAGGTCTTGTAAAATGGTTGCTAGGGTACTCTGTTTGGTTGCTATGGAGTTGCTAGGCAGCTGCCAATGATGAAACTCTAAAGGCTTCTTGTCACTATGAATGATATAAAGCAACTCTCATGCCTCTGTGACATTCAGAATGGAAGATATCCCTCTTTGGATTTTGGTTGCTAGGGTACTCTATTTGGTTGCTAGGGAGTGGCTTGGCAGCTGCCAATAATGAAACTACAAAGGCTGCTTGTCAGTATGAATGATATAAACCAATTCCCATGCCTGTGTGACATTCAGAATGGAAGATATGCCTCTTTGGATTTTGGTTGCTAGGGCACTCTGTTTGGTTGCTATAGAGTTGCTTGGCAGCTGCTAATGATGAAAATGCAAAGGCTTCTTGTCAGTATGAATGATATAAACCAACTCCCATCTCTATACGATGTTCTGATGCAGAGATATAGGTCTTGCTAAACGGTTGCTAGGGTACTCTGTTTGGTTGCTAGGGAGTGGCTTGGCAGCTGCCAATGATGAAACTACAAAGGCTGCTTGTCAGTATGAATTATATAAACCAACTCCCATGCCTCTGTGACATTCAGAATGGAAGATATCCCTCTTTGGATTTTGGTTGCTAGGGTACTCTGTTTGGTTGCTACGGAGTTGCTTGGCAGCTGCTTGTCATGAAACTCCAAAGGCTGCTTGTCAGTATGAATGATATAAACCAACTCCCATGCCTCTGTGACATTCAGAATGGAAGATATCCCTCTTTGGATTTTGGTTGCTAGGGTACTCTATATGGTTGCTAGTGAGTGGCTTGGCAGCTGCCAATAATGAAACTACAAAGATTGCTTGTCAGTATGAATGATATAAACAACCTCCCATGCCTGTGTGACATTCAGAATGGAAGATATGCCTCTTTGGATTTTGGTTGCTAGGGTACTCTGTTTGGTTGCTATGGAGTTGCTTGACAACTGCCAACGATGAAACTGCAAAGGCTTCTTGTCACTATGAATGATATAAACCAACTCCCATGCCTCTGTGACATTCAGAATGGAAGTTATCCCTCTTTGGATTTTGGTTGCTAGGGTACTCTGTTTAGTTGCTACGGAGTTGCTTGGCAGCTGCCAGTCATGAAACTCCAAAGGCTGCTTGTCAGTATGAATGATATAAACCAACTCCCATGCCTCTGTGACATTCAGAATGGAAGATATCCCTCTTTGGATTTTGGTTGCTAGGGTACTCTGTTTGGTTGCTAGGGAGTGGCGTTGCAGCTGCCAATCATGAAATTCCAAAGGCTGCTTGTCAGTATGAATTATATAAACCAACTCCCATGCCTCTGTGACATTCAGAATGGAAGATATCCCTCTTTGGATTTTGGTTGCTAGGGTACTCTGTTTGGTTGCTATGGAGTTGCTTGACAACTGCCAATGATGAAACTGCAAAGGCTTCTTGTCACTATGAATGATATAAACCAACTCCCATGCCTCTGTGACATTCAGAATGGAAGATATCCCTCTTTGGATTTTGGTTGCTAGGGTACTCTGTTTGGTTGCTAGGGAGTGGCTTGGCAGCTGCCAGACATGAAACTCCAAAGGCTGCTTGTCAGTATGAATGATATAAACCAACTCCCATGCCTCTGTGACATTCAGAATGGAAGATATCCCTCTTTGGATTTTGGTTGCTAAGGTGCTCGACAATGGTTGCTAGGGATGGGCTAGGAAGTGTTGAGGTGATTCATGATTGGCTGTTTGCTGCCCCGAGTCAAATGAGACCACCCTCATGTTTCTATGACAAATCAGTCCGGAGATATCCCTTTGATGTCTTTCAATGGAAGTCTATGGAACTTGTTGCTAAGGTGCTCTAAATGGTTGCTAGGGCGTGGCTTGATAGCTTCACAATGATCCTGAGAGACTGATTGGTCATCTGAGTAAAATGAGCCCGCCCCCTTGTCTCTATGACACTGTGATCCAGAGCTACGTTCAATACAAAAACCTTATGTAATTTACCATAGTAGGAAAAACACATGCTATGGTGTAGGACGGCCCATTTCATGGGCCGTCCTACACCATAGTAAGTCAATGGGAAACTTTGGGCAGCTCCTGACCCCCAGGGGTGCAACTTTTACCCCATTGTGAGGTATGTTCTTACAGAGCCTGTCAGCCTCTTCAAATGTGGCAAATCACACGTTTCTGCGAAATCCTCACTCAGAGCTACGAGTCATCAAAGTTCGTCGCAATGTTAAGTCTATGGGATTTTTTCGGCCGCTTTTTCGCCCCTGGGGCGATCACCGTACCCCCGATAGCTTATAAAAGTCATAGCACACCTCTCCTCAATACGCTGGTCGATTTGACACCTCATTCATGGGTCTGTGACAAACGGTGCGGGACGAGTTACGCGCCAAACTTTTGTGTGGAAGAATAATAATAATAAGAATAATAAGTATGGAGAATAACAATAGTGTTGCTTTGAAAAGCACCACTAATAAGTATGGAGGATAACAATAGTGGTGCTTTTCAAAGCACCACTAATAAGTATGGAGGATAACAATAGTGGTGCTTTTCAAAGCACCACTAACTAGAATGTACATTTCCTGAAGAAAATGTGAAGTGGTGCTTGCAGTGGCAAAACTCGCCACTGGGCAGATGCTAACACAATTGTTGTGATATCCAATTGATGTGATGTTGTGATACCATGATATGCCACGTTTTAGCATTATTTACCACGATTTACCATGTTTCTAAGATGATTTACTACGATTTACCACATTCCAGCATGATTTACTATGATTAACATGTTGTTAAAATGATGCTAGCATGCTTTTAACAAGATGTTAACATGATTAGCATGTTGGTATCATGATGCTAGCATGATTAGCATGTTGCTTGCATGCTTTTAACAAGATGTTAGCATGATTAGCATTTTGCTAGCATGTTTTTAGCTAGATGCTAACATGATTAGCATGTTGCTAGCATTATGCTAGCTTGATTAACATGTTGTTAGCATGATGCTAGCTTGAATAAACATTTTGCTAGCATGATGCTAGCTTAATTAGCATGATGTTGGCATGATGCTAGCATGATTAGCATGTTGGTAGCTTGATGCTCGCATGATTAGCATGTTGCTAGCATGTTTTTAGCTAGATGCTAACATGATTAGCATGTTGTTAGCATTATGCTAGCTTGATTAGCATGTTGCTAGCATGATGCTAGCTTGATTAGCATGTTGCTAGCATTATGCTAGCTTGATTAACATGTTGTTAGCATGATGCTAGCTTGAATAAGCATTATGCTAGCATGATGTTAGCATTATGCTAGCTTAATTAACATGTTGGTAGCTTGATGCTAGCATGATTAGCATGTTGCTAGCATGTTTTTAGCTAGATGCTAACATGATTAGCATGTTATTAGCATTATGTTAGCTTGATTAGCATGTTGCTAGCATGATGCTAGCTTGATTAGCATTTTTCTAGCATTATGCTAGCTTGATTAACATGTTGTTAGCATGATGCTAGCTTGAATAAGCATTATGCTAGCATGATGTTAGCATTATGCTAGCTTAATTAGCATGTTGGTAGCTTGATGCTTGCATGATTAGCATGTTGCTAGCATGTTTTTAGCTAGATGCTAACATGATTAGCATGTTGCTAGGATTATGCTAGCTTGATTAACATGTTGCTAGCATGATGCTAGCTTGATTAGCATGTTGCTAGCATTATGCTAGCTTGATTAGCATGTTGCTAGCTTGATTAGCATGTTGTTAGCATAATGCTTGCATTATTAGCATGTTGCTAGCTTGATTAGCATGATGCTAGCATGATGCTAGCATGATTAGTATGTTGCTAGTATGTTTTTAACAAGATGCTGTTGCCAGGTGGTTGCTAGGGTTTTCTGGGTGGTTGCTATGGTGTTGCTTGGCAGTTGCTAAGGTGTTCTGGGTGGTTGCTAGGCAGTTGCTAGGGTATTCTTGGTGGTTGCTAGGGCGTTGCTAGGTGGTTGCTAGGGTGTTCTGGGTGGTTGCTATGGTGTTGCTAGGCAGTTGCTATGGCATTCTGGGTGGATGCTAGGGCGTTGCTAGGCAGTTGCTAGGGTGTTCTGGGTGGTTGCTAGGCGTTCTGGGTGGTTACTAGGCAGTTGCTAGGTGTTCTGGGTGGTTTGCTAGGCAGTTGCTAGGGTGTTCTGGGTGGTTGCTAGAGTTTTTTGGTGGTTACTAGAGCATTTCTAGACGTTGCTAGGGTGTTCAGGGTGGTTGCTAAGGTATTTTTGGTAGTTGCTATGGTGTTACTAGGTGGTTGGTAGTTGTCAAATATGGTTACTATGGAGTTTTTATAGAGTTCTTAAAATCTTTAATAACGAGTTCCTTCAGTACGGCACTCGGCCTGCGGCCTTGTGCCTATGGCCGAATAGGCACAAGCATGGAGCAATATCGCAAGGCTACGAGTGTGATATTGCTTTAAAAAATGTAAAAAAAAAATTTTTATATTATTTATTGGTTTAGGGTGGTTGCTAGGGAGCTCAGAGTGGTTGCTAGGGTGCTGTAACTGGTTGCTAGGGTGTGGCTATGAAGATTTTAGGCCATTACTTATTGGCTGCTTGATAATATAAATCCTCTGAGGGAGAGAGAGAGGGAGAGAAACGCAGGGGTGTCAGGCCCTTTGGAGTGGTGTGTGTGAAAACGGCAGTTGGGATTCAAATGTTTTTAGAACTCCCCATGTAAAGTCAATGGGACTTTTTTGGCCGCTTTTTCGTCCGCTGTGCGAACATCGTACACCCGATCGCTTAGAAAAGTCATAGCACACCTCTCCTCAATGAGCCGGTCGATTTGACACCTCAATCAGGGGTCTGTGACAAACGGTGCGGGGCAAGTTACGCGCCGAACTTTTGTCCGGAATAATAAGAAGAATAATAAGTTTAGTGACAATAACACTAGTGGTGCTTTGAAAAAGCACCACTAACTAGAATGTACATTTCCTGAAGAAAATGTGAAGTGGTGCTTGCAGTGGCAAAACTCACCACTCGGTTGCTAGGGTGTTGTACATGATTGCATACGAGCCAACAACCATGTCTGTACGATGTTGTGGAGCTGAAATATGGCTTCTATATGTTTCAATATGGTTGCTAGGTGGCTCTAAACGGTTGCTATGGTGTGAATACACAGTAACCGTGGTGATATTTTACAGACTGTTTCCCAAACGAAACAAAAGAGCCAAACCCCATCTCTATACGATGTTCTGATGAAAAGACATGGGTCTTGATAAACGGTTGCTAGGGTACTCTGTTTGGTTGCTATGGAGTTGCTAGGCAGCTGCCAATGATGAAACTCCAAAGGCTTCTTGTCACTATGAATGATATAAACCAACTCCCATGCCTCTGTGACATTCAGAATGGAAGAAATGCCTCTTTGGATTTTGGTTGCTAGGGTACTCTGTTTGGTTGCTATGGAGTTGCTAGGCAGCTGCCAATGATGAAACTCCAAAGGCTTCTTGCCACTATGAATGATATAAACCAACTCCCATGCCTCTGTGACATTCAGAACGGAAGATATCCCTCTTTGGATTTTGGTTGCTAGGGTACTCGGTTTGGTTGATAGGGAGTGGCGTAGCAGCTGCCAATCATGAAATTCCAAAGGCTGCTTGTCAGTATTAATTATATAAACCAACTCCCATGCCTCTGTGACATTCAGAATGGAAGATATCCCTCTTTGGATTTTGGTTGCTAGGGTACTCTGTTTGGTTGCTATGGAGTTGCTTGACAACTGCCAATGATGAAACTGCAAAGGCTTCTTGTCACTATGAATGATATAAACCAACTCCCATGCCTCTGTGACATTCAGAATGGAAGATATCCTTCTTTGGATTTTGGTTGCTAGGGTACTCTGTTTGGTTGCTAGGGAGTGGCTTGGCAGCTGCCAGACATGAAAGTCCAAAGGCTGCTTGTCAGTATGAATGATATAAACCAACTCCCATGCCTCTGTGACATACAGAATGGAAGATATCCCTCTCTGGATTTTGGTTGCTAGGGTACTCTATTTGGTTGTTAGGGAGTGGCTTGGCAGCTGCCAGTCATGAAACTCCAAAGGCTGCTTGTCAGTATGAATGATATAAACCAACTCCCATGCCTCTGTGACATTCAGAATGGAAGATATCCCTCTTTGGATTTTTGTTGCTAAGGTGCTCGACAATGGTTGCTAGGGATGGGCTAGGAAGTGTTGAGGTGATTCATGATTGGCTGTTTGCTGCCCCGAGTCAAATGAGACCACCCTCATGTTTCTATGACAATTCAGTCCAGAGATATCCCTTTGATCTCTTTCAATGGAAGTCTATGGAACTTGTTGCTAAGGTGCTCTAAATGGTTGCTAGGGCGTGGCTTGATAGCTTCACAATGATCCTGAGAGACTGATTGGTCGTCTGAGTAAAATGAGCCCGCCCCCTTGTCTCTATGACACTGTGATCCAGAGCTACGTTCAATACAAAAACCTTATGTAATTTACCATAGTAGGAAAAACACATGCTATGGTGTAGGACGGCCCATTTCATGGGCCGTCCTACACCATAGTAAGTCAATGGGAAACTTTGGGCAGCTCCTGCCCCCCAGGGGTGCAACTTTTACCCCATTGTGAGGTATGTTCTTACAGAGCCTGTCAGCCTCTTCAAATGTGGCAAATCACACGTTTCTGCGAAATCCTCACTCAGAGCTACGAGTCATCAAAGTTCGTTGCAATGTTAAGTCTATGGGATTTTTCGGCCGCTTTTTCGCCCCTGGGGCGAACACCGTACCCCCGATCGCTTATAAAAGTCATAGCACACCTCTCCTCAATACGCTGGTCGATTTGACACCTCATTCATGGGTCTGTGACAAACGGTGCGGGACGAGTTACGCGCCAAACTTTTGTCCAGAATAATAAGAATAAGAATAATAACTAGAATGTACATTTCCTGAAGAAAATGTGAAGTGGTGCTTGCAGAGGCAAAACTCGCCACTCGGTTGCTTGGGTGTTGTACATGATTGCATACGAGCCAACAACCATGTCTGTATGATGTTGTGGAGCTAAAATATGGCTTCTATATGTTGCAACATGGTTGCTAGGTGACTCTAAACGGTTGCTAGGGTGTGAATACACAGTTACCATGGTGATATTTACAGACTGTTTTCCAACCTAAACTAATGAGCCAACCCCCATCTCTATACAATATTCTGATGCAGAGATGTAGGTCTTGTAAAATGGTTGCTAGGGTACTCTGTTTGGTTGCTATGGAGTTGCTAGGCAGCTGCCAATGATGAAACTCTAAAGGCTTCTTGTCACTATGAATGATATAAAGCAACTCTCATGCCTCTGTGACATTCAGAATGGAAGATATCCCTCTTTGGATTTTGGTTGCTAGGGTACTCTATTTGGTTGCTAGGGAGTGGCTTGGCAGCTGCCAATAATGAAACTACAAAGGCTGCTTGTCAGTATGAATGATATAAACCAATTCCCATGCCTGTGTGACATTCAGAATGGAAGATATGCCTCTTTGGATTTTGGTTGCTAGGGCACTCTGTTTGGTTGCTATGGAGTTGCTTGGCAGCTGCTAATGATGAAAATGCAAAGGCTTCTTGTCAGTATGAATGATATAAACCAACTCCCATCTCTATACGATGTTCTGATGCAGAGATATAGGTCTTGCTAAACGGTTGCTAGGGTACTCTGTTTGGTTGCTAGGGAGTGGCTTGGCAGCTGCCAATGATGAAACTACAAAGGCTGCTTGTCAGTATGAATTATATAAACCAACTCCCATGCCTCTGTGACATTCAGAATGGAAGATATCCCTCTTTGGATTTTGGTTGCTAGGGTACTCTGTTTGGTTGCTACGGAGTTGCTTGGCAGCTGCCAGTCATGAAACTCCAAAGGCTGCTTGTCAGTATGAATGATATAAACCAACTCCCATGCCTCTGTGACATTCAGAATGGAAGATATCCCTCTTTGGATTTTGGTTGCTAGGGTACTCTATATGGTTGCTAGTGAGTGGCTTGGCAGCTGCCAATAATGAAACTACAAAGGCTGCTTGTCAGTATGAATGATATAAACAACCTCCCATGCCTGTGTGACATTCAGAATGGAATATATGCCTCTTTGGATTTTGGTTGCTAGGGTACTCTGTTTGGTTGCTATGGAGTTGCTTGACAACTGCCAACGATGAAACTGCAAAGGCTTCTTGTCACTATGAATGATATAAACCAACTCCCATGCCTCTGTGACATTCAGAATGGAAGTTATCCCTCTTTGGATTTTGGTTGCTAGGGTACTCTGTTTAGTTGCTACGGAGTTGCTTGGCAGCTGCCAGTCATGAAACTCCAAAGGCTGCTTGTCAGTATGAATGATATAAACCAACTCCCATGCCTCTGTGACATTCAGAATGGAAGATATCCCTCTTTGGATTTTGGTTGCTAGGGTACTCTGTTTGGTTGCTAGGGAGTGGCGTGGCAGCTGCCAATAATGAAACTACAGAGGCTGCTTGTCAGTATGAATGATATAAACCAACTCCCATGCCTGTGTGACATTCAGAATGGAAGATATGCCTCTTTGGATTTTGGTTGCTAGGGCACTCTGTTTGGTTGCTATGGAGTTGCTTGGCAGCTGCTAATGATGAAAATGCAAAGGCTTCTTGTCAGTATGAATGATATAAACCAACTCCCATCTCTATACGATGTTCTGATGCAGAGATATAGGTCTTGCTAAACGGTTGCTAGGGTACTCTGTTTGGTTGCTATGGAGTTGCTTGGCAGCTGCCAGTCATGAAACTCCAAAGGCTGCTTGTCAGTATGAATGATATAAACCAACTCCCATGCCTCTGTGACATTCAGAATGGAAGATATCCCTCTTTGGATTTTGGTTGCTAGGGTACTCTGTTTGGTTGCTAGGGAGTGGCGTTGCAGCTGCCAATCATGAAATTCCAAAGGCTGCTTGTCAGTATGAATTATATAAACCAACTCCCATGCCTCTGTGACATTCAGAATGGAAGATATCCCTCTTTGGATTTTGGTTGCTAGGGTACTCTGTTTGGTTGCTATGGAGTTGCTTGACAACTGCCAATGATGAAACTGCAAAGGCTTCTTGTCACTATGAATGATATAAACCAACTCCCATGCCTCTGTGACATTCAGAATGGAAGATATCCCTCTTTGGATTTTGGTTGCTAGGGTACTCTGTTTGGTTGCTAGGGAGTGGCTTGGCAGCTGCCAGTCATGAAACTCCAAAGGCTGCTTGTCAGTATGAATGATATAAACCAACTCCCATGCCTCTGTGACATTCAGAATGGAAGATATCCCTCTTTGGATTTTGGTTGCTAAGGTGCTCGACAATGGTTGCTAGGGATGGGCTAGGAAGTGTTGAGGTGATTCATGATTGGCTGTTTGCTGCCCCGAGTCAAATGAGACCACCCTCATGTTTCTATGACAAATCAGTCCGGAGATATCCCTTTGATGTCTTTCAATGGAAGTCTATGGAACTTGTTGCTAAGGTGCTCTAAATGGTTGCTAGGGCGTGGCTTGATAGCTTCACAATGATCCTGAGAGACTGATTGGTCATCTGAGTAAAATGAGCCCGCCCCCTTGTCTCTATGACACTGTGATCCAGAGCTACGTTCAATACAAAAACCTTATGTAATTTACCATAGTAGGAAAAACACATGCTATGGTGTAGGACGGCCCATTTCATGGGCCGTCCTACACCATAGTAAGTCAATGGGAAACTTTGGGCAGCTCCTGACCCCCAGGGGTGCAACTTTTACCCCATTGTGAGGTATGTTCTTACAGAGCCTGTCAGCCTCTTCAAATGTGGCAAATCACACGTTTCTGCGAAATCCTCACTCAGAGCTACGAGTCATCAAAGTTCGTCGCAATGTTAAGTCTATGGGATTTTTTCAGCCGCTTTTTCGCCCCTGGGGCGATCACCGTACCCCCGATAGCTTATAAAAGTCATAGCACACCTCTCCTCAATACGCTGGTCGATTTGACACCTCATTCATGGGTCTGTGACAAACGGTGCGGGACGAGTTACGCGCCAAACTTTTGTGTGGAAGAATAATAATAATAAGAATAATAAGTATGGAGAATAACAATAGTGTTGCTTTGAAAAGCACCACTAATAAGTATGGAGGATAACAATAGTGGTGCTTTTCAAAGCACCACTAATAAGTATGGAGGATAACAATAGTGGTGCTTTTCAAAGCACCACTAACTAGAATGTACATTTCCTGAAGAAAATGTGAAGTGGTGCTTGCAGTGGCAAAACTCGCCACTGGGCAGATGCTAACACAATTGTTGTGATATCCAATTGATGTGATGTTGTGATACCATGATATGCCACGTTTTAGCATTATTTACCACGATTTACCATGTTTCTAAGATGATTTACTACGATTTACCACATTCCAGCATGATTTACTATGATTAACATGTTGTTAAAATGATGCTAGCATGCTTTTAACAAGATGTTAACATGATTAGCATGTTGGTATCATGATGCTAGCATGATTAGCATGTTGCTTGCATGCTTTTAACAAGATGTTAGCATGATTAGCATTTTGCTAGCATGTTTTTAGCTAGATGCTAACATGATTAGCATGTTGCTAGCATTATGCTAGCTTGATTAACATGTTGTTAGCATGATGCTAGCTTGAATAAACATTTTGCTAGCATGATGCTAGCTTAATTAGCATGATGTTGGCATGATGCTAGCATGATTAGCATGTTGGTAGCTTGATGCTCGCATGATTAGCATGTTGCTAGCATGTTTTTAGCTAGATGCTAACATGATTAGCATGTTGTTAGCATTATGCTAGCTTGATTAGCATGTTGCTAGCATGATGCTAGCTTGATTAGCATGTTGCTAGCATTATGCTAGCTTGATTAACATGTTGTTAGCATGATGCTAGCTTGAATAAGCATTATGCTAGCATGATGTTAGCATTATGCTAGCTTAATTAACATGTTGGTAGCTTGATGCTAGCATGATTAGCATGTTGCTAGCATGTTTTTAGCTAGATGCTAACATGATTAGCATGTTATTAGCATTATGCTAGCTTGATTAGCATGTTGCTAGCATGATGCTAGCTTGATTAGCATTTTTCTAGCATTATGCTAGCTTGATTAACATGTTGTTAGCATGATGCTAGCTTGAATAAGCATTATGCTAGCATGATGTTAGCATTATGCTAGCTTAATTAGCATGTTGGTAGCTTGATGCTTGCATGATTAGCATGTTGCTAGCATGTTTTAGCTAGATGCTAACATGATTAGCATGTTGCTAGGATTATGCTAGCTTGATTAACATGTTGCTAGCATGATGCTAGCTTGATTAGCATGTTGCTAGCATTATGCTAGCTTGATTAGCATGTTGCTAGCTTGATTAGCATGTTGTTAGCATAATGCTTGCATTATTAGCATGTTGTTAGCTTGATTAGCATGATGCTAGCATGATGCTAGCATGATTAGTATGTTGCTAGTATGTTTTTAACAAGATGCTGTTGCCAGGTGGTTGCTAGGGTTTTCTGGGTGGTTGCTATGGTGTTGCTTGGCAGTTGCTAAGGTGTTCTGGGTGGTTGCTAGGCAGTTGCTAGGGTATTCTTGGTGGTTGCTAGGGCGTTGCTAGGTGGTTGCTAGGGTGTTCTGGGTGGTTGCTATGGTGTTGCTAGGCAGTTGCTATGGCATTCTGGGTGGATGCTAGGGCGTTGCTAGGCAGTTGCTAGGGGGTTCTGGGTGGTTGCTAGGCGTTCTGGGTGGTTACTAGGCAGTTGCTAGGTGTTCTGGGTGGTTTGCTAGGCAGTTGCTAGGGTGTTCTGGGTGGTTGCTAGAGTTTTTTGGTGGTTACAAGAGCATTTCTAGACGTTGCTAGGGTGTTCAGGGTGGTTGCTAAGGTATTTTTGGTAGTTGCTATGGTGTTACTAGGTGGTTGGTAGTTGTCAAATATGGTTACTATGGAGTTTTTATAGAGTTCTTAAAATCTTTAATAACGAGTTCCTTCAGTACGGCACTCGGCCTGCGGCCTCGTGCCTATGGCCGAATAGGCACAAGCATGGAGCAATATCGCAAGGCTACGAGTGTGATATTGCTTTAAAAAATGTAAAAAAAATGTTTTTATATTATTTATTGGTTTAGGGTGGTTGCTAGGGAGCTCAGAGTGGTTGCTAGGGTGCTGTAACTGGTTGCTAGGGTGTGGCTATCAAGATTTTAGGCCATTACTTATTGGCTGCTTGATAATATAAATCCTCTGAGGGAGAGAGAGAGGGAGAGAAACGCAGGGGTGTCAGGCCCTTTGGAGTGGTGTGTGTGAAAACGGCAGTTGGGATTCAAATGTTTTTAGAACTCCCCATGTAAAGTCAATGGGACTTTTTTGGCCGCTTTTTCGTCCGCTGTGCGAACATCGTACACCCGATCGCTTAGAAAAGTCATAGCACACCTCTCCTCAATGAGCCGGTCGATTTGACACCTCAATCAGGGGTCTGTGACAAACGATGCGGGGCAAGTTACGCGCCAAACTTTTGGCAGAATAATAAAAATAAGAATAATAATAAGTTTAGTGACAATAACACTAGTGTTGCTTTGAAAAAGCACCACTAATAAGAATAATAAGTATGAGCAATAACAATAGTGATGCCTTGCTTTCAGCAAGCACCACTAATAACTAGAATGTACATTTCCTGAAGAAAATGTGAAGTGGTGCTTGCAGTGGCAAAACTCACCACTCGGTTGCTAGGGTGTTGTACATGATTGCATACGAGCCAACAACCATGTCTGTACGATGTTGTGGAGCTGAAATATGGCTTCTATATGTTTCAATATGGTTGCTAGGTGGCTCTAAACGGTTGCTATGGTGTGAATACACAGTAACCGTGGTGATATTTTACAGACTGTTTCCCAAACGAAACAAAAGAGCCAAACCCCATCTCTATACGATGTTCTGATGAAAAGACATGGGTCTTGATAAACGGTTGCTAGGGTACTCTGTTTGGTTGCTATGGAGTTGCTAGGCAGCTGCCAATGATGAAACTCCAAAGGCTTCTTGTCACTATGAATGATATAAACCAACTCCCATGCCTCTGTGACATTCAGAATGGAAGAAATGCCTCTTTGGATTTTGGTTGCTAGGGTACTCTGTTTGGTTGCTATGGAGTTGCTAGGCAGCTGCCAATGATGAAACTCCAAAGGCTTCTTGCCACTATGAATGATATAAACCAACTCCCATGCCTCTGTGACATTCAGAACGGAAGATATCCCTCTTTGGATTTTGGTTGCTAGGGTACTCGGTTTGGTTGCTAGGGAGTGGCGTAGCAGCTGCCAATCATGAAATTCCAAAGGCTGCTTGTCAGTATTAATTATATAAACCAACTCCCATGCCTCTGTGACATTCAGAATGGAAGATATCCCTCTTTGGATTTTGGTTGCTAGGGTACTCTGTTTGGTTGCTATGGAGTTGCTTGACAACTGCCAATGATGAAACTGCAAAGGCTTCTTGTCACTATGAATGATATAAACCAACTCCCATGCCTCTGTGACATTCAGAATGGAAGATATCCTTCTTTGGATTTTGGTTGCTAGGGTACTCTGTTTGGTTGCTAGGGAGTGGCTTGGCAGCTGCCAAACATGAAAGTCCAAAGGCTGCTTGTCAGTATGAATGATATAAACCAACTCCCATGCCTCTGTGACATACAGAATGGAAGATATCCCTCTCTGGATTTTGGTTGCTAGGGTACTCTATTTGGTTGTTAGGGAGTGGCTTGGCAGCTGCCAGTCATGAAACTCCAAAGGCTGCTTGTCAGTATGAATGATATAAACCAACTCCCATGCCTCTGTGACATTCAGAATGGAAGATATCCCTCTTTGGATTTTTGTTGCTAAGGTGCTCGACAATGGTTGCTAGGGATGGGCTAGGAAGTGTTGAGGTGATTCATGATTGGCTGTTTGCTGCCCCGAGTCAAATGAGACCACCCTCATGTTTCTATGACAATTCAGTCCAGAGATATCCCTTTGATCTCTTTCAATGGAAGTCTATGGAACTTGTTGCTAAGGTGCTCTAAATGGTTGCTAGGGCGTGGCTTGATAGCTTCACAATGATCCTGAGAGACTGATTGGTCGTCTGAGTAAAATGAGCCCGCCCCCTTGTCTCTATGACACTGTGATCCAGAGCTACGTTCAATACAAAAACCTTATGTAATTTACCATAGTAGGAAAAACACATGCTATGGTGTAGGACGGCCCATTTCATGGGCCGTCCTACACCATAGTAAGTCAATGGGAAACTTTGGGCAGCTCCTGCCCCCCAGGGGTGCAACTTTTACCCCATTGTGAGGTATGTTCTTACAGAGCCTGTCAGCCTCTTCAAATGTGGCAAATCACACGTTTCTGCGAAATCCTCACTCAGAGCTACGAGTCATCAAAGTTCGTTGCAATGTTAAGTCTATGGGATTTTTCGGCCGCTTTTTCGCCCCTGGGGCGAACACCGTACCCCCGATCGCTTATAAAAGTCATAGCACACCTCTCCTCAATACGCTGGTCGATTTGACACCTCATTCATGGGTCTGTGACAAACGGTGCGGGACGAGTTACGCGCCAAACTTTTGTCCAGAATAATAAGAATAAGAATAATAACTAGAATGTACATTTCCTGAAGAAAATGTGAAGTGGTCCTTGCAGTGGCAAAACTCGCCACTGGGCAGATGCTAACACAATTAACATGTTGTGATACCATGATATACCAAGTTTTAGCATTATTTACTACGATTTACCACATTCCAGCATGATTTACTATGATAAAACATGTTGTTAAAATGATGCTAGCATGATTAGCATGTTGTTAACATGATTAGCATCTTGGTAGCATGATGTTAGCATGATTAGCATTTTGCTAGCATGTTTTTAGCTAGATGCTAACATGATTAGCATGTTGCTAGCATTATGCTAGCTTGATTAACATGTTGTTAGCATGATGCTAGCTTGAATAGCATTGTGCTAGCTTAATTAGCATATTGGTAGCATGATGTTAGCATGATTAGCATTATGTTAGCATGATGCTAGCTTGATTAGCATGTTGGTAGCTTGATGTTAGCATGATTAGCATGTTGCTAGCATGTTTTTAGCTAGATGCTAACATGATTAGCATGTTGCTAGCATTATGCTAGCTTGATTAGCATGTTGCTAGCTTGATTAGCATGTTGCTAGTATTATGCTAGCTTGATTAGCATGTTGCTAGAATTATTCTAGCTTGATTAGCATGTTGCTAGCATGATGCTAGCTTGATTAGCATGTTGGTGGCATTATGCTAGCATTATTAGCATTTTGCTAGCTTTATTAGCATGATGCTAGCATGATGCTAGCATGATTAGTATGTTGCTAGCATGTTTTTAGCAAGATGCTGTTGCCAGGTGGTGGTTGCTAGGGTTTTCTGGGTGGTTGCTATGGTGTTGCTAGGCAGTTGCTAAGGTGTTCTGGGTGGTTGCTAGGCAGTTGCTAGGGTATTCTTGGTGGTTGCTAGGGCATTGCTAGGTGGTTGCTATGGTGTTGCTAGGCAGTTGCTATGGTATTCTGGGTGGATGCTAGGGCGTTGCTAGGCAGTTGCTAGGGTGTTCTGGGTGGTTGCTAGGCGTTCTGGGTGGTTACTAGGCAGTTGCTAGGTGTTCTCGGTGGTTGCTAGGCAGTTGCTAGGGTGTTCTGGGTGGTTGCTAGAGTTTTTTGGTGGTTACTAGAGCATTTCTAGACGTTGCTAGGGTGTTCAGGGTGGTTGCTAAGGTATTTTTGGTAGTTGCTATGGTGTTACTAGGTGGTTGGTAGTTGTCAAATATGGTTACTATGGAGTTTTTATAGAGTTCTTAAAATCTTTAATAATGAGTTCCTTCAGTACTATGGCCGAATAGGCACAAGCATGGAGCAATATCGCAAGGCTACGAGTGTGATATTGCTTTAAAAAATGTAAAAAAGTGGTTGCTAGGGTGTGGCTATGAAGATTTTAGGCCATTACTTATTGGCTGCTTGATAATATAAATCCTCTGAGGGAGAGAGAGAGGGAGAGAAACGCAGGGGTGTCAGGCCCTTTGGAGTGGTGTGTGTGAAAACGGCAGTTGGGATTCAAATGTTTTTAGAACTCCCCATGTAAAGTCAATGGGACTTTTTTGGCCGCTTTTTCGTCCGCTGTGCGAACATCGTACACCCGATTGCTTAGAAAAGATATAGCATGATGCTAGCTTGATTAGCATGTTGCTAGCATTATGCTAGCTTGATTAGCATGTTGATAGCATGATGCTAGCTTAATTAGCATGTTGGTAGCATAATGCTAGCATTATTAGCATGTTGCTAGCTTGATTAGCATAATGCTAGCATGATGCTAGCTTGATTAACATGTTGCTAGCATGATGCTAGCATGATTAGTATGTTGCTAGCATGTTTTTAGCAAGATGCTGTTGCCAGGTGGTTGCTAGGGTTTTCTGGGTGGTTGCTATGGTGTTGCTAGGCAGTTGCTAAGGTGTTCTGGGTGGTTGCTAGGCAGTTGCTAGGGTATTCTTGGTAGTTGCTAGGCAGTTGCTAGGGTGTTCTGGGTGGTTGCTATGGTGTTGCTAGGCAGTTGCTATGGTATTCTGGGTGGAGGCTAGGGCATTGCTAGGCAGTTGCTAGGTGTTCTGGGTGGTTGCTAGGCAGTTGCTAGGGTGTTTTGGGTGGTTGCTAGAGTTTTTTGGTGGTTACTAGAGCATTTCTAGACGTTGCTAGGGTGTTCAGGGTGGTTGCTAAGGTATTTTTGGTAGTTGCTATGGTGTTACTAGGTGGTTGGTAGTTGTCAAATATGGTTACTATGGAGTTTTTATAGAGTTCTTAAAATCTTTAATAACGAGTTCCTTCAGTACGGCACTCGGCCTGCGGCCTCGTGCCTATGGCCGAATAGGCACAAGCATGGAGCAATATCGCAAGGCTACGAGTGTGATATTGCTTTAAAAAATGTAAAAAAAATGTTTTTATATTATTTATTGGTTTAGGGTGGTTGCTAGGGAGCTCAGAGTGGTTGCTAGGGTGCTGTAACTGGTTGCTAGGGTGTGGCTATCAAGATTTTAGGCCATTACTTATTGGCTGCTTGATAATATAAATCCTCTGAGGGAGAGAGAGAGGGAGAGAAACGCAGGGGTGTCAGGCCCTTTGGAGTGGTGTGTGTGAAAACGGCAGTTGGGATTCAAATGTTTTTAGAACTCCCCATGTTAAGTCAATGGGACTTTTTTGGCCGCTTTTTCGTCCGCTGTGCGAACATCGTACACCCGATCGCTTAGAAAAGTCATAGCACACCTCTCCTCAATGAGCCGGTCGATTTGACACCTCACTCAGGGGTCTGTGACAAACGGTGCGGGGCAAGTTACGCGCCAAACTTTTGGCAGAATAATAAGAATAATAATAATAAGTTTAGTGACAATAACACTAGTGTTGCTTTGAAAAAGCACCACTAACTAGAATGTACATTTCCTGAAGAAAATGTGAAGTGGTGCTTGCAGTGGCAAAACTCGCCACTGGGCAGATGCTAACACAATTAACATGTTGTTAGCATGATGTTAGCTTGAATAGCATTTTGCTAGCATGATGCTAGCTTAATTAGCATGATGCTAACTTGATTAGCATGATGTTAGCATGATGCTAGCTTGATTAGCATGTTGATAGCTTGATGCTAGCATGATTAGCATGTTGCTAGCATGTTTTTAGCTAGATGCTAACATGATTAGCATGTTGCAAGCATTATGCTAGCTTTATTAGCATGTTGTTGCCATGTGATACCATGATATACCACGTTTTAGCATTATTTACCACGATTTACGATGTTTCTAAGATGATTTACTACGATTTACCACATTCCAGCATGATTTACTATGATTAACATGTTGTTAAAATGATGCTAGCATGTTGTTAACATGATTAGCATGTTGGTAGCATGATGCTAGCATGATTAGCATGTTGATAGCTAGGGCTGGGTACCGAGTTCGATACTTTTTAGGTACCGACCGTTTTGCCTCGATACAATCGAGTATCGAAAAATGACTTGTTTTTCGGTACCAGATTTCGATACCTAAGGGGTTAACTCGTCAACGTCAGTGCTCAAACAAATACATATGAAATGCACAACGACACGCCTAAAGTCGCTCACGCACATACACGCAAACTCTACACACACGAGACGCGCGGAACTCTGCGCACATACTCATATGAGACGCGCGCACACAAACTGTCCACGCACACATTCTCATATGAGATGCGAGCACACACACACAAACTCGCGCACATACTCAATGAGACGCGAGCACACACACTCACAATACCTTAAAGATGTGGAAAAGCCGATCAAAATTGTGGCTACATTTCTCCATTCTCGATGCCAAGCGTGCGATGCAGTATTTGCGGTAAAATAATTGCTGCAAAGACCGGTACCGCGACAGATATGATGAAGCCCTTGACAGTGCACGGAGTAAACATAAGAGCAGAAAGTTGCTCCGTCTTCGACTGGTAACTGAAGAGATACCTGTTGATCACTCTGACAGTGTTTATATTGCAATAATGACCTACTGAATGTACACTGCCGTTCAAAAATGTGTTGGTCAGAATTTTTTTTTCAGTAAGGATGCATTAAAGTTATCAAAAATGACCTTAAAACATGTGTAATGTTACTAAAGATTTCTGTTTCAAATAAATGCTGTTCTTTTGAATTTTTTTATTCATCAAAGAATCATGAAAAAATGTATCATAGTTTCCAAAAACTGTTTTCATATTTCTGAAGGATCATGTGACACTGAAGTAATGATTTTGAAAATTCAGCTTTGACAACACAGGAATAAATTACATTTTGAAATATATTCAAATACTATTTTAAATTGTAATACTATTCCACAATATTACAAGTTTTACTGTATTTTTGATCAAACAAATTCAGGTTTGGTGAGCATGAGCTCTTTATAAAAAAATATTTTGTTCCTTTGTGCTTTTTTTTTGTTCCTTTCTGGACTGACTAAGGAGCATGAGTCAAACTGAAAAAAATAAAACCAAAGTCTTTCTGAGGTAATGTGTTATGTAATCTTGTTAAAATGGATTTCATAAAATTGGTATCGAAAAAAGTATCGTTCAGGAACCGGTATCGAAATCAAGGTATCGGTATCGGTATTGGTATCGAAATTTTTTGAACGATACCCAGCCCTATTGATAGCATGCTTTTAACAAGATGTTAGCATGATTAGCATTTTGCTAGCATGTTTTTAGCCAGATGCTAACATGATTAGCATGTTGCTAGCATTATGCTAGCTTGATTAACATGTTGTTAGCATAATGCTAGCTTGAATAGCATTTTGCTAGCATGATGCTAGCTTAATTAGCATATTGGTAGCATGATGCTAGCATGATTAGCATGTTGCTAGCATGATGCTAGCTTGATTAGCATTATGTTAGCATGATGCTAGCTTGATTAGCATGTTGGTAGCTTGATGCTAGCATGATTAGCATGTTGCTAGCATGTTTTTAGCTAGACGCTAACATAATGCTAGCTTGATTAACATGTTGCTAGCATTATGATAGCTTGATTAGCATTTTGCTAGCATTATGATAGCTTGATTAGCATGTTGCTAGCATGATGCTAGCTTGATTAGTATGTTGCTAGCATGTTTTTAGCAAGATGCTGTTGCCAGGTGGTGGTTGCTAGGGTTTTCTGGGTGGTTGCTATGGTGTTGCTAGGCAGTTGCTAAGGTGTTCTGGGTGGTTGCTAGGCAGTTGCTAGGGTATTCTTGGTGGTTGCTAGGCAGTTGCTAGGGTATTCTTGGTGGTTGCTAGGGCATTGCTAGGTGGTTGCTATGGTGTTGCTAGGCAGTTGCTAGGGTGTTCTGGGTGGTTGCTAGGCGTTTTGGGTGGTTACTAGGCAGTTGCTAGGTGTTCTGGGTGGTTGCTAGGCAGTTGCTAGGGTGTTCTGGTTGGTTGCTAGAGTTTTTTGGTGGTTACTAGAGCATTTCTAGACGTTGCTAGGGTGTTCAGGGTGGTTGTTAAGGTATTTTTGGTAGTTGCTATGGTGTTACTAGGTGGTTGGTAGTTGCAGAGCCCGTCTACGGAGAGCCTTGGCACTTCCTATTAGCCCCATTGTATCGATCTTGGTTGCAGTTCCATTAGAATTCCACTGGAGGTGATCGCGGGCGAGTGCAGACTGAATGGGAGTCAATGGGGCTAGACGGCTAAATGTGTCTCTTTCACCCGATTGCCGTTGAGAAATCTCAGATTTTATTGTAGGTTTTGCAAGTTCAACATGGGTTATAGGTCGAAAGTTGAATGAACGAGTACTTATTTCTTTTCGATTTCTTACAGGTTGAGTTGTTGTTGCCCATAACACGCTAGCATTCTGCTAATGACGTCAGCATTCTGACGTCATTGACATTTTAAAAGACTTTTTAAACCAAATAAGTGACTCTAAAAAATCTAACACCCAGCAATGTGTAATTTCTTTGCATCTCCTTTCGAATACAACATTCAAATTACTAGACAAAAAATTATATCCTGAGAAAAGTGGATTTTGAGGGTTTTTCGCCATAGACCTCCATTCATTCTAAACTCGCCTGCGAGCGCCCCCGCATGGACAGAGACGTGTTACTGCAGCCAGTCCAGAAACCGGAAGTAAGCAGAGAGTGCCAATTCTCTTCCTATTAGACATTCTCTGGTAGTTGTCAAATATGGTTACTATGGAGTTTTTATAGAGTTCTTAAAATCTTTAATAACGAGTTCCTTCAGTACGGCACTCGGCCTGCGGCCTCGTGCCTATGGCCAAATAGGCACAAGCATGGAGCAATATCGCAAGGCTACGAGTGTGATATTGCTTTAAAAAATGTAAAAAAAAATGTTTTTATATTATTTATTGGTTTAGGGTGGTTGCTAGGGAGCTCAGAGTGGTTGCTAGGGTGCTGTAACTGGTTGCTAGGGTGTGGCTATGAAGATTTTAGGCCATTACTTATTGGCTGCTTGATAATATAAATCCTCTGAGGGAGAGACGCAGGGGTGTCAGGCCCTTTGGAGTGGTGTGTGTGAAAACGGCAGTTGGGATTCAAATGTTTTTAGAACTCCCCATGTTAAGTCAATGGGACTTTTTTGGCCGCTTTTTCGTCCGCTGTGCGAACATCGTACACCCGATCGCTTAGAAAAGATATAGCACACCTCTCCTCAATGAGCCGCTCGATTTGACACCTCACTCAGGGGTCTGTGACAAACGGTGCGGGGCGCATTACGCGCCAAACTTTTGGCAGAATAATAAGTATGAGCGACAATAACAATAGTGTTGCTTTGAAAAGCACCACTAACTAGAATGTACATTTCCTGAAGAAAATGTGAAGTGGTGCTTGCAGTGGCAAAATTTGCCACTCGGATGCTAGGGTGTTGTACATGATTGCATACGAGCCAACAACCATGTCTGTACGATGTTGTGGAGCTGAAATATGGCTTCTATATGTTGCAATATGGTTGCTAGGTAGCTTTAAACGGTTGCTAAGGTGTGGTTACACAGTTACATGATGATATTTACAGACTGGTTTCCCAACCGAAACAAACAAGCACACCCCCATGTCTATATGATGTTCTGGTGCTGAGATATAGCTCATTCATGTGTTTGTACGGTTTCTAGGGTACGCCAAATGGTTGCTAAGGTTTGTTTATACAGTTTATGGGGTCATATTTAAAGAGTATTTGCAGGTCTGGGTCAAAAAATGCCCAATTCTGTGTTTTTACAATGTTTTGTTGCTGAGATATGGCTTGTAAATGTTGTTCAATGGTTGCTAGGGGCCTGTAACTGGTTGCTAGGGCGTGGCTATGAAGTTGTTATGTCACTACTTTTTGGCTGCTGGATAGGACGAATCAAAAGAGCCCAACCCCAAGGCTCTATGACCTTCTGAGCCAAAGATATGATTTTGCAAATTTTGTGCCTATGTTAAGTCTATGGGACATTTTTCGGCTAATTTTTCGCCTGCCAGACGAACATCGTACACCCGATTTCTTATTAAAGTCATAGCACACCTCTCCTCAATAAACCGGTCGATTTGACACCTCATTCAGGGGTCTGTGACAAACGGTGTGGGGCGAGTTACGCGCCGAAGTTTTGTCTAGGTGAATAGTAATCACAACACTAGAATGTACATTTCCTGGAGAAAATGTGAAGTGGTGCTTGCAGTGGCAAAACTCGCCACTCGGTTGCTAGAGTGTGGTAAACCATGATACCATGTTTCTAAGATGATTTACTACGATTTACCACATTCCAGCATGATTTACTATGATTAACATGTTGTTAAAATGATGCTAGCATGATTAGCATGTTGTTAACAAGATTAGCATGTTGGTAGCATGATGCTAGCATGATTAGCATGTTGCTAGCATGCTTTTAACAAGATGTTAGCATGATTAGCATTTTGCTAGCATGTTTTTAGCCAGATGCTAACATGATTAGCATGTTGCTAGCATTAAGATAGCTTGTTTAACATGTTGTTAGCATAATGCTAGCTTGAATAGCATTTTGCTAGCATGATGCTAGCTTAATTAGCATATTGGTAGCATGATGCTAGCTTGATTAGTATTATGTTAGCACGATGCTAGCTTGATTAGCATGTTGGTAGCTTGATACTAGCATGATTAGTATGTTTTTAGCTAGACGCTAACATGATTAGCATGTTTCTAGCATAATGCTAGCTTGATTAGCATGTTTCTAGCATTAAGCTAGCTTGATTAGCATTGTTGCTAGCATGATGCTAGCTTGATTAACATGTTGCTAGCATTATGCTAGCTTGATTAGCATTATGTTAGCATGATGCTAGCTTGATTAGCATGTTGGTAGCTTGATGCTAGCATTATTAGCATGTTTGCTAGCATGTTTTTAGCTAGTCGCTAACATTATTATCATGTTGCTAACATAATGCTAGCTTGATTAGCATGTTGCTAGCATGATGCTAGCTTGATTAGCATTTTGCTAGCATAATGCTAGCTTGATTAGCATATTGGTAGCATAATGCTAGCATTATTAGCATGTTGCTAGCTTGATTAGCATGATGCTAGCATGATGCTAGCTTGATTAGCATGTTGCTAGCATGATGCTAGCATGATTAGTATGTTGCTAGCATGTTTTTAGCTAAATGCTGTTGCCAGGTGGTGGTTGCTAGGGTTTTCTGGGTGGTTGCTATGGTGTTGCTAGGCAGTTGCTAAGGTGTTCTGGGTGGTTGCTAGGCAGTTGCTAGGGTATTCTTGGTGGTTGCTAGGGTATTGCTAGGTGGTTGCTATGGTGTTGCTAGGCAGTTGCTAAGGTGTTCTGGGTGGTTGCTAGGCAGTTGCTAGGGTATTCTTCGTGGTTGCTAGGGCATTGCTAGGTGGTTGCTATGGTGTTGCTAGGCAGTTGCTATGGTATTCTGGGTGGATGCTAGGACGTTGCTAGGCAGTTGCTAGGGTGTTCTGGGTGGTTACTAGGCAGTTGCTAGGGTGTTCAGGGTGGTTGCTAAGGTATTTTTGGTAGTTGCTATGGTGTTACTAGGTGGTTGGTAGTTGTCAAATATGGTTACTATGGAGTTTTTATAGAGTTCTTAAAATCTTTAATAACGAGTTCCTTCAGTACGGCACTCGGCCTGCGGCCTCGTGCCTATGGCCGAATAGGCACAAGCATGGAGCAATATCGCAAGGCTACGAGTGTGATATTGCTTTAAAAAATGTAAAAAAAAATGTTTTATATTATTTATTGGTTTAGGGTGGTTGCTAGGGAGCTCAGAGTGGTTGCTAGGGTGCTGTAACTGGTTGCTAGGGTGTGGCTATGAAGATTTTAGGCCATTACTTATTGGCTGCTTGATAATATAAATCCTCTGAGGGAGAGAGAGAGGGAGAGAAACGCAGGGGTGTCAGGCCCTTTGGAGTGGTGTGTGTGAAAACGGCAGTTGGGATTCAAATGTTTTTAGAACTCCCCATGTTAAGTCAATGGGACTTTTTTGGCCGCTGTTTCGTCCGCTGTGCGAACATCGTACACCCGATCGCTTAGAAAAGATATAGCACACCTCTCCTCAATGAGCCGCTCGATTTGACACCTCACTCAGGGGTCTGTGACAAACGGTGCGGGGCGCATTACGCGCCAAACTTTGTGTGGAATAATAAGAATAAGAATAATAAGTATGAGCGACAATAACACTAGTGGTGCTTTGAAAAAGCACCACTAACTAGAATGTACATTTCCTGAAGAAAATGTGAAGTGGTGCTTGCAGTGGCAAAACTCACCACTCGGTTGCTAGGGTGTTGTACATGATTGCATACGAGCCAACAACCATGTCTGTACGATGTTGTGGAGCTGAAATATGGCTTTTATATGTTTCAATATGGTTGCTAGGTGGCTCTAAACGGTTGCTATGGTGTGAATACACAGTAACCGTGGTGATATTTTACAGACTGTTTCCCAAACGAAACAAAAGAGCCAAACCCCATCTCTATACGATGTTCTGATGAAAAGACATGGGTCTTGATAAACGGTTGCTAGGGTACTCTGTTTGGTTGCTAGGGAGTGGTTTGGCAGCTGCCAATCATGAAACTCCAAAGGCTGCTTGTCAGTATGAATGATATAAACCAACTCCCATGCCTCTGTGACATTCAGAATGGAAGATATTCCTCTTTGGACTTTGGTTGCTAGGGTACTCTGTTTGGTTGCTATGGAGTTGCTTGGCAGCTGCCAATGATGAAACTGCAAAGGCTTCTTGTCACTATGAATGATATAAACCAACTCCCATGCATCGGTGATATTCAGAATGGAAGATATCCCTCTTTTGATTTTGGTTGCTAGGGTACTCTGTTTGGTTGCTATGGAGTTGCTAGGCAGCTGCCAATGATGAAACTCCAAAGGCTTCTTGTCAGTATGAATGATACAAACCAACTCCCATGCCTCTGTGACATTCAGAATGGAAGATATCCCTCTTTGGATTTTGGTTGCTAGGGTACTCTGTTTGGTTGCTATGGAGTTGCTAGGCAGCTGCCAATGATGAAAATCCAAAGGCTTCTTGCCACTATGAATGATATAAACCAACTCCCATGCCTCTGTGACATTCAGAACGGAAGATATCCCTCTTTGGATTTTTGTTGCTAGGGTACTCGGTTTGGTTGCTAGGGAGTGGCTTAGCAGCTGCCAATCATGAAATTCCAAAGGCTGCTTGTCAGTATTAATTATATAAACCAACTCCCATGCCTCTGTGACATTCAGAATGGAAGATATCCCTCTTTGGATTTTGGTTGCTAGGGTACTCTGTTTGGTTGCTATGGAGTTGCTTGACAACTGCCAATGATTAAACTGCAAAGGCTTCTTGTCACTATGAATGATATAAACCAACTCCCATGCCTCTGTTACATTCAGAATGGAAGATATCCTTCTTTGGATTTTGGTTGCTAGGGTACTCTGTTTGGTTGCTAGGGTGTGGCTTGGCAGCTGCCAAACATGAAAGTCCAAAGGCTGCTTGTCAGTATGAATGATATAAACCAACTCCCATGCCTCTGTGACATACAGAATGGAAGATATCCCTCTCTGGATTTTGGTTGCTAGGGTACTCTATTTGGTTGCTAGGGAGTGGCTTGGCAGCTGCCAGTCATGAAACTCCAAAGGCTGCTTGTCAGTATGAATGATATAAACCAACTCCCATGCCTCTGTGACATTCAGAATGGAAGATATCCCTCTTTGGATTTTGGTTGCTAGGGTACTCTGTTTGGTTGCTATGGAGTTGCTAGGCAGCTGCCAATGATGAAACTCCAAAGGCTTCTTGCCACTATGAATGATATAAACCAACTCCCATGCCTCTGTGACATTCAGAACGGAAGATATCCCTCTTTGGATTTTGGTTGCTAGGGTACTCGGTTTGGTTGCTAGGGAGTGGCTTAGCAGCTGCCAATCATGAAATTCCAAAGGCTGCTTGTCAGTATTAATTATATAAACCAACTCCCATGCCTCTGTGACATTCAGAATGGAAGATATCCCTCTTTGGATTTTGGTTGCTAGGGTACTCTGTTTGGTTGCTATGGAGTTGCTTGACAACTGCCAATGATTAAACTGCAAAGGCTTCTTGTCACTATGAATGATATAAACCAACTCCCATGCCTCTGTGACATTCAGAATGGAAGATATCCTTCTTTGGATTTTGGTTGCTAGGGTACTCTGTTTGGTTGCTAGGGTGTGGCTTGGCAGCTGCCAAACATGAAAGTCCAAAGGCTGCTTGTCAGTATGAATGATATAAACCAACTCCCATGCCTCTGTGACATACAGAATGGAAGATATCCCTCTCTGGATTTTGGTTGCTAGGGTACTCTATTTGGTTGCTAGGGAGTGGCTTGGCAGCTGCCAGTCATGAAACTCCAAAGGCTGCTTGTCAGTATGAATGATATAAACCAACTCCCATGCCTCTGTGACATTCAGAATGGAAGATATCCCTCTTTGGATTTTTGTTGCTAAGGTGCTCGACAATGGTTGCTAGGGATGGGCTAGGAAGTGTTGAGGTGATTCATGATTGGCTGTTTGCTGCCCCGAGTCAAATGAGACCACCCTCATGTTTCTATGACAATTCAGTCCAGAGATATCCCTTTGATCTCTTTCAATGGAAGTCTATGGAACTTGTTGCTAAGGTGCTCTAAATGGTTGCTAGGGCGTGGCTTGATAGCTTCATCCTGAGAGACTGATTGGTCGTCTGAGTAAAATGAGCCCGCCCCCTTGTCTCTATGACACTGTGATCCAGAGCTACGTTCAATACAAAAACCTTATGTAATTTACCATAGTAGGAAAAACACATGCTATGGTGTAGGACGGCCCATTTCATGGGCCGTCCTACACCATAGTAAGTCAATGGGAAACTTTGGGCAGCTCCTGCCCCCCAGGGGTGCAACTTTTACCCCATTGTGAGGTATGTTCTTACAGAGCCTGTCAGCCTCTTCAAATGTGGCAAATCACACGTTTCTGCGAAATCCTCACTCAGAGCTACGAGTCATCAAATTTCGTCGCAATGTTAAGTCTATGGGATTTTTCGGCCGCTTTTTCGCCCCTGGGGCGAACACCGTACCCCCGATCGCTTATAAAAGTCATAGCACACCTCTCCTCAATACGCTGGTCGATTTGACACCTCATTCATGGGTCTGTGACAAACGGTGCGGGACGAGTTACGCGCCAAACTTTTGTCCAGAATAATAATAATAAGAAGAATAATAATAAGTATGGAGGATAACAATAGTGTTGCTTTGAAAAGCACCACTAACTAGAATGTACATTTCCTGGAGAAAATGTGAAGTGGTGCTTGCAGTGGCAAAACTCGCCACTCGGTTGCTAGAGTGTGGTAAACCATGATACCATGTTTCTAAGATGATTTACTACGATTTACCACATTCCAGCATGATTTACTATGATTAACATGTTGTTAAAATGATGCTAGCATGATTAGCATGTTGTTAACAAGATTAGCATGTTGGTAGCATGATGCTAGCATGATTAGCATGTTGCTAGCATGCTTTTAACAAGATGTTAGCATGATTAGCATTTTGCTAGCATGTTTTTAGCCAGATGCTAACATGATTAGCATGTTGCTAGCATTAAGATAGCTTGTTTAACATGTTGTTAGCATAATGCTAGCTTGAATAGCATTTTGCTAGCATGATGCTAGCTTAATTAGCATATTGGTAGCATGATGCTAGCTTGATTAGTATTATGTTAGCACGATGCTAGCTTGATTAGCATGTTGGTAGCTTGATACTAGCATGATTAGTATGTTTTTAGCTAGACGCTAACATGATTAGCATGTTTCTAGCATAATGCTAGCTTGATTAGCATGTTTCTAGCATTAAGCTAGCTTGATTAGCATTGTTGCTAGCATGATGCTAGCTTGATTAACATGTTGCTAGCATTATGCTAGCTTGATTAGCATTATGTTAGCATGATGCTAGCTTGATTAGCATGTTGGTAGCTTGATGCTAGCATTATTAGCATGTTTGCTAGCATGTTTTTAGCTAGTCGCTAACATTATTATCATGTTGCTAACATAATGCTAGCTTGATTAGCATGTTGCTAGCATGATGCTAGCTTGATTAGCATTTTGCTAGCATGATGCTAGCTTGATTAGCATATTGGTAGCATAATGCTAGCATTATTAGCATGTTGCTAGCTTGATTAGCATGATGCTAGCATGATGCTAGCTTGATTAGCATGTTGCTAGCATGATGCTAGCATGATTAGTATGTTGCTAGCATGTTTTTAGCTAAATGCTGTTGCCAGGTGGTGGTTGCTAGGGTTTTCTGGGTGGTTGCTATGGTGTTGCTAGGCAGTTGCTAAGGTGTTCTGGGTGGTTGCTAGGCAGTTGCTAGGGTATTCTTGGTGGTTGCTAGGGTATTGCTAGGTGGTTGCTATGGTGTTGCTAGGCAGTTGCTAAGGTGTTCTGGGTGGTTGCTAGGCAGTTGCTAGGGTATTCTTCGTGGTTGCTAGGGCATTGCTAGGTGGTTGCTATGGTGTTGCTAGGCAGTTGCTATGGTATTCTGGGTGGATGCTAGGACGTTGCTAGGCAGTTGCTAGGGTGTTCTGGGTGGTTACTAGGCAGTTGCTAGGGTGTTCAGGGTGGTTGCTAAGGTATTTTTGGTAGTTGCTATGGTGTTACTAGGTGGTTGGTAGTTGTCAAATATGGTTACTATGGAGTTTTTATAGAGTTCTTAAAATCTTTAATAACGAGTTCCTTCAGTACGGCACTCGGCCTGCGGCCTCGTGCCTATGGCCGAATAGGCACAAGCATGGAGCAATATCGCAAGGCTACGAGTGTGATATTGCTTTAAAAAATGTAAAAAAAAATGTTTTATATTATTTATTGGTTTAGGGTGGTTGCTAGGGAGCTCAGAGTGGTTGCTAGGGTGCTGTAACTGGTTGCTAGGGTGTGGCTATGAAGATTTTAGGCCATTACTTATTGGCTGCTTGATAATATAAATCCTCTGAGGGAGAGAGAGAGGGAGAGAAACGCAGGGGTGTCAGGCCCTTTGGAGTGGTGTGTGTGAAAACGGCAGTTGGGATTCAAATGTTTTTAGAACTCCCCATGTTAAGTCAATGGGACTTTTTTGGCCGCTGTTTCGTCCGCTGTGCGAACATCGTACACCCGATCGCTTAGAAAAGATATAGCACACCTCTCCTCAATGAGCCGCTCGATTTGACACCTCACTCAGGGGTCTGTGACAAACGGTGCGGGGCGCATTACGCGCCAAACTTTGTGTGGAATAATAAGAATAAGAATAATAAGTATGAGCGACAATAACACTAGTGGTGCTTTGAAAAAGCACCACTAACTAGAATGTACATTTCCTGAAGAAAATGTGAAGTGGTGCTTGCAGTGGCAAAACTCGCCACTGGGCAGATGCTAACACAATTAACATGTTGTGATACCATGATATACCACGTTTTAGCATTATTTACCACGATTTACCACATTCCAGCATGATTTACTATGATTAGCATGTTGCTAGCATTATGCTAGCTTGATTAGCATGTTGATAGCATGATGCTAGCTTGATTAGCATGTTGGTAGCTTGATGCTAGCATGATTAGCATGTTTTTAGCTAGACGCTAACATGATTAGCATGTTTCTAACATAATGCTAGCTTGATTAGAATGTTGCTAGCATGATGCTAGCTTGATTAGCATGTTGCTAGCATTATGCTAGCTTGATTAGCATGTTGGTAGCTTGATGTTAGCATGATTAGCATGTTGCTAGCATGTTTTTAGCTTGATGTTAGCATGATTAGCATGTTGCTAGCATGATGCTAGCTTGATAAGCATTGTGTTAGCATAATGCTAGCTTGATTAGCATGTTGGTAGCTTGATGTTAGCATGTTTAGCATGTTGTTAGCATGTTTTTAGCTTGATGTTAGCATGATTAGCATGTTGCTAGCATAATGCTAGCTTGATTAGCATTATGTTAGCATGATGCTAGCTTGATTAGCATGTTGGTAGCTTGATGCTAGCATGATTAGCATGTTTTTAGCTAGACGCTAACATGATTAGCATGTTTCTAACATAATGCTAGCATGATGCTAGCTTGATTAGCATGTTGCTAGCATTATGCTAGCTTGATTAGCATGTTGCTAGCATTATGCTAGCTTGATTAGCATGTTGGTAGCTTGATGCTAGCATGATTAGCATGTTTTTAGCTAGACGCTAACATGATTAGCATGTTTCTAACATAATGCTAGCTTGATTAGCATGTTTCTAACATAATGCTAGCTTGATTAGCATGTTGCTAGCATGATGCTAGCTTGATTAGCATGTTGCTAGCATTATGCTAGCTTGATTAGCATGTTGCTAGCATTATGCTAGCTTGATTAGCATTATGTTAGCATGATGCTAGCTTGATTAGCATGTTGGTAGCTTGATGCTAGCATGATTAGCATGTTGCTAGCATGTTTTTAGTTAGACGCTAACATGATTAGCATGTTGGTAACATAATGCTAGCTTGATTAGCATGTTGCTAGCATGATGCTAACATGATTAGTATGTTGCTAGCATGTTTTTAGCAAGATGCTGTTGCCAGGTGGTGGTTGCTAGGGTTTTCTGGGTGGTTGCTATGGTGTTGCTAGGCAGTTGCTAAGGTGTTCTGGGTGGTTGCTAGGCAGTTGCTAGGGTATTCTTGGTGGTTGCTAGGCAGTTGCTAGGGTATTCTTGGTGGTTGCTAGGGCATTGCTAGGCTGTTGCTAGGCAGTTGCTAGGGTGTTCTGGGTGGTTGCTAGGCGTTTTGGGTGGTTACTAGGCAGTTGCTAGGTGTTCTGGGTGGTTGCTAGGCAGTTGCTAGGGTGTTCTGGTTGGTTGCTAGAGTTTTTTGGTGGTTACTAGAGCATTTCTAGACGTTGCTAGGGTGTTCAGGGTGGTTGCTAAGGTATTTTTGGTAGTTGCTATGGTGTTACTAGGTTCTTGGTAGTTGTCAAATATGGTTACTATGGAGTTTTTATAGAGTTCTTAAAATCTTTAATAACGAGTTCCTTCAGTACGGCACTCGGCCTGCGGCCTCGTGCCTATGGCCGAATAGGCACAAGCATGGAGCAATATCGCAAGGCTACGAGTGTGATATTGCTTTAAAAAATGTAAAAAAAAATGTTTTATATTATTTATTGGTTTAGGGTGGTTGCTAGGGAGCTCAGAGTGGTTGCTAGGGTGCTGTAACTGGTTGCTAGGGTGTGGCTATGAAGATTTTAGGCCATTACTTATTGGCTGCTTGATAATATAAATCCTCTGAGGGAGAGAGAGAGGGAGAGAAACGCAGGGGTGTCAGGCCCTTTGGAGTGGTGTGTGTGAAAACGGCAGTTGGGATTCAAATGTTTTTAGAACTCCCCATGTTAAGTCAATGGGACTTTTTTGGCCGCTGTTTCGTCCGCTGTGCGAACATCGTACACCCGATCGCTTAGAAAAGATATAGCACACCTCTCCTCAATGAGCCGCTCGATTTGACACCTCACTCAGGGGTCTGTGACAAACGGTGCGGGGCGCATTACGCGCCAAACTTTGTGTGGAATAATAAGAATAAGAACTAGATGCGAAAGTTCGTCGAGACAAACTTTAAGTTGGCTTGAGAATGTTTGGACCAGAACGTTTTTTGCTAGGCGGTTGCTAGGATTTTATGGGTGGTTGCTATGATGTTCCTAGGGTATTTTGGGAGGTTGCTAGGGTGTTCTGGGTGGTTGCTAGGTGGTTGCTAGGGTGTCCTGGGTGGTTGCTAGGGTCTTTTGGGTGGTTGCTAGGGTATTTTGGGTGGTTGCTAGGCGGCTGCTAGGGTGTTCTGGGTGGTTGCTAGGGTTTTTTGGGTGGTTGCTAGGGTATTCTGGGTGGTTGCTAGGCGGTTGCTAGGATATTTTGGGTGGTTGCTAGGGTCTTCTGGGTGGTTGTTAGGTGGTTGCTAGGGTGTCCTGGGTGGTTGCTAGGGTCTTTTGGGTGGTTGCTAGGCGGTTGCTAGGGTGTTCTGGGTGGTTGCTAGGGTGTTTTGGGTGGTTGCTAGGGACTTTTGGGTGGTTGCTAGGTGGTTGCTAGGGTCTTTTGGGTGGTTGCTAGGCGGTTGCTAGGGTGTTCTGGGTGGTTGCTAGGGTATTCTGGGTGGTTGCTAGGATATTTTGGGTGGTTGCTAGGGTCTTTTGGGTGGTTGCTAGGCGGTTGCTAGGGTGTTCTGGGTGGTTGCTAGGGTCTTTTGGGTGGTTGCTAGGCGGTTGCTAGGGTGTTTTGGGTGGTTGCTAGGGTCTTTTGGGTGGTTGCTAGGCGGTTGCTAGGGTCTTTTGGGTGGTTGCTAGGGTGTTTTGGGTGGTTGCTAGGGTATTCTGGGTGGTTGCTAGGCGGTTGCTATGGTGTTCTGGGTGGTTGCTAGGGTGTTTTGGGTGGTTGCTAGGGTATTCTGGGTGGTTGCTAGGCGGTTGCTAGGGTGTTTTGGGTGGTTGCTAGGGTATTCTGGGTGGTTGCTAGGCGGTTGCTAGGGTCTTTTGGGTGGTTGCTAGGGTGTTCTGGGTGGTTGCTAGGCGGTTGCTAGGGTGTTATGGGTGGTTACTAGGATGTTTTGTGTGGTTGCTATGGTGTTGCTAGGGTATTTTGGGTGGTTGCTAGGGTGTTTTGGGTGGTTGCTAGGGTGTTCTGGGTGGTTGCTAGGCGGTTGCTAGGGTGTTATGGGTGGTTACTAGGGTGCTTTGTGTAGTTGCTATGGTGTTGCTAGAGTATTTTGGGTGGTTGCTAGGGTCTTTTGGGTGGTTTCTAGGGTGTTTTGGGTGGTTGCTAGGTGGTTGCTAGGGTGTTCTGGGTGGTTGCTAGGATATTTTGGGTGGTTGCTAGGGTCTTTTGGGTGGTTGCTAGGGTGTTCTGGGTGGTTGCTAGGGTGTTCTGGGTGGTTGCTATGGTATTCAGAGCGGTAGATAGATAGATACACACACACACACACACACACACACACACACACTAAAACAGACTACCTCGCTCACACACTCATTCAGACACTCAGACACACACACACACACACACACACACACACACACACACTCAGAGTTTATGAGTTTAGAGTTTATAAGTGTATAAATTGATGAGTTTATAAGTGTACAAGTTTTTGAGTTTAGAGTTTATAAGTTTAAATGAGTTTAGAGTTCAGAGTTTATTAATTTATGAGTTTAAGAGTTCATAAGTCTATGAATTCATGAGTTTATTAGTTAATTAGTTATTAAATTTAAGTTAATTAGTTTATAAGTGTATGAGATTAGAGTTTTTTAGTTTAAATGAGTTTCATTGGCTAATATATATAGAATGGCAGTTTGGTTTAGTTTTCAAGGGATTTAGATTTGAATTTTTGTCGGTTGGTGAGTTTGAATTTTTTTAGAATGCCCAATGTTAAGTCAATGGGAGTTTTTCCGAGTTTTGATCGTCATTTGTAGGAAAACCGTAAGTCCGATCAGTCTGAAAAGATATAGCATATAGCTGCAGATCAGTTTGAGTGTCTGAGCCGAGTTTGAAGTATGTAGAGTTAAAGCTCTAGGGCGAGTTTGAGTCAACAGTTTTAGTAAGAATAATAATAATAATAATAAGTTTAAATAGGATTTCAATATGTTGGCTTTCTCAAGCCAACTTAACTAGATGCGAAAGTTCGTCGAGACAAACTTTAAGTTGGCTTGAGAAAGTTTGGAGCAGAACGTTTTTTGCTAGGCGGTTGCTAGGATTTTATGGGTGGTTGCTATGGTGTTCCTAGGGTATTTTGGGAGGTTGCTAGGGTGTTCTGGGTGGTTGCTAGGTGGTTGCTAGGGTGTCCTGGGTGGTTGCTAGGGTCTTTTGGGTGGTTGCTAGGTGGTTGCTAGGGTCTTTTAGGTGGTTGCTAGGCGGTTGCTAGGGTGTTATGGGTGGTTGCTAGGGTTTTTTGGGTGGTTGCTAGGGTATTCTGGGTGGTTGCTAGGCGGTTGCTAGGATATTTTGGGTGGTTGCTAGGGTCTTTTGGGTGGTTGCTAGGGTGTTCTGGGTGGTTGCTAGGTGGTTGCTAGGGTGTCCTGGGTGGTTGCTAGGGTCTTTTGGGTGGTTGCTAGGCGGTTGCTAGGGTGTTCTGGGTGGTTGCTAGGGTGTTTTGGGTGGTTGCTAGGGTCTTTTGGGTGGTTGCTAGGTGGTTGCTAGGGTCTTTTGGGTGGTTGCTAGGCGGTTGCTAGGGTGTTCTGGGTGGTTGCTAGGGTGTTTTGGGTGGTTGCTAGGGTATTCTGGGTGGTTGCTAGGATATTTTGGGTGGTTGCTAGGGTCTTTTGGGTGGTTGTAAGGCGGTTGCTAGGGTGTTCTGGGTGGTTGCTAGGGTCTTTTGGGTGGTTGCTAGGCGGTTGCTAGGGTGTTTTGGGTGGTTGCTAGGCGGTTGCTAGGGTCTTTTGGGTGGTTGCTAAGGTATTTTGGGTGGTTGCTAGGATATTCTGGGTGGTTGCTAGGCGGTTGCTAGGGTCTTTTGGGTGGTTGCTAGGCGGTTGCTATGGTGTTCTGGGTGGTTGCTAGGGTGTTTTGGGTGGTTGCTAGGGTATTCTGGGTGGTTGCTAGGCGGTTGCTAGGGTGTTTTGGGTGGTTGCTAGGGTGTTTTGGGTGGTTGCTAGGGTATTCTGGGTGGTTGCTAGGCGGTTGCTAGGGTCTTTTGGGTGGTTGCTAGGGTCTTTTGGGTGGTTGCTAGGGTGTTCTGGGTGGTTGCTAGGCGGTTGCTAGGGTGTTCTGGGTGGTTGCTAGGGTGTTTTGGGTGGTTGCTAGGGTATTCTGGGTGGTTGCTAGGCGGTTGCTAGGGTCTTTTGGGTGGTTGCTAGGCGGTTGCTATGGTGTTCTGGGTGGTTGCTAGGGTGTTTTGGGTGGTTGCTAGGGTATTCTGGGTGGTTGCTAGGCGGTTGCTAGGGTGTTTTGGGTAGTTGCTAGGGTATTCTGGGTGGTTGCTAGGCGGTTGCTAGGGTGTTCTGGGTGGTTGCTAGGGTGTTTTGGGTGGTTGCTAGGGTATTCTGGGTGGTTGCTAGGCGGTTGCTAGGGTGTTTTGGGTGGTTGCTAGGGTGTTTTGGGTGGTTGCTAGGGTATTCTGGGTGGTTGCTAGGCGGTTGCTAGGGTCTTTTGGGTGGTTGCTAGGGTGTTCTGGGTGGTTGTTAGGCGGTTGCTAGGGTGTTATGGGTGGTTACTAGGATGTTTTGTGTGGTTGCTATGGTGTTGCTAGGGTCTTTTGGGTGGTTGCTAGGGTGTTCTGGGTGGTTGCTAGGGTGTTCTGGGTGGTTGCTATGGTATTCAGAGCGGTAGATAGATAGATACACACACACACACACACACACACACACACACACACACACACACTCAAACAGACTACCTCGCTCACACACTCACTCAGACACTCAGACACACACACACACACACACACTCAGAGTTTATGAGTTTAGAGTTTATAAGTGTATAAATTGATGAGTTTATAAGTGTACAAGTTTTTGAGTTTAGAGTTTATAAGTTTAAATGAGTTTAGAGTTCAGAGTTTATTAATTTATGAGTTTAAGAGTTCATAAGTCTATGAATTCATGAGTTTATTAGTTAATTAGTTATTAAATTTAAGTTAATTAGTTTATAAGTGTATGAGATTAGAGTTTTTTAGTTTAAATGAGTTTCATTGGCTAATATATATAGAATGGCAGTTTGAATTAGTTTTCAAGGGATTTAGATTTAAATTTTTGTCGGTTGGTGAGTTTGAATTTTTTTAGAATGCCCAATGTTAAGTCAATGGGAGTTTTTCCGAGTTTTGATCGTCATTTGTAGGAAAACCGTAAGTCCGATCAGTCTGAAAATATATAGCATATAGCTGCAGATCAGTTTGAGTGTCTGAGCCAAGTTTGGAGTATGTAGAGTTAAAGCTCTAGGGCGAGTTTGAGTCAACAGTTTTAGTAAGAAGAATAATAATAATAACTAGATGCGAAAGTTCGTCGAGACAAACTTTAAGTTGGCTTGAGAAAGTTTGGACCAGAAAGTTTTTTGCTAGGCGGTTGCTAGGATGTTATGAGTGGTTGCTATGGTGTTGCTAGGATATTTTGGGAGGTTGCTAGGGTGTTCTGGGTGGTTGCTAGGGTCTTTTGGGTGGTTGCTAGGGTATTTTGGGTGGTTGCTAGGGTGTTTTGGGTGGTTGCTAGGGTATTCTGGGTGGTTGCTAGGCGGTTGCTAGGATATTTTGGGTGGTTGCTAGGGTCTTTTGGGTGGTTGCTAGGCGGTTGCTAGGGTGTTATGGGTGGTTGCTAGGGTGTTTTGGGTGGTTGCTAGGGTATTCTGGGTGGTTGCTATGCGGTTGCTAGGATATTTAGGGTGGTTGCTATGGTCTTTTGGGTGGTTGCTAGGCGGTTGCTAGGGTATTTTGGGTGGTTGCTAAGGTATTTTGGGGTGGTTGCTAGGGTCTTTTGGGTGGTTGCTAGGGTCTTTTGGGTGGTTGCTAGGCGGTTGCTAGGGTGTTCTGGGTGGTTGCTAGGGTGTTTTGGGTGGTTGCTAGGGTGTTCTGGGTGGTTGCTAGGGTGTTATGGGTGGTTACTAGGATGTTTTGTGTGGTTGCTATGGTGTTGCTAGGGTATTTTGGGTGGTTGCTAGGGTCTTTTGGGTGGTTGCTAGGGTCTTTTGGGTGGTTGCTAGGCGGTTGCTAGGTTGTTTTGGGTGGTTGCTAGGGTCTTTTGGGTGGTTGCTATGGTGTTGCTAGGGTATTTTGGGTGGTTGCTAGGGTCTTTTGGGTGGTTGCAAGGCGGTTGCTAGGGTGTTCTGGGTGGTTGCTAGGCGGTTGCTAGGGTGTTATGGGTGGTTACTAGGATGTTTTGTGTGGTTGCTATGGTGTTGCTAGGGTATTTTGGGTGGTTGCTAGGGTGTTTTGGGTGGTTGCTAGGGTCTTTTGGGTGGTTGCTAGGCGGTTGCTAGGGTGTTCTGGGTGGTTGCTAGGGTGTTTTGGGTGGTTGCTAGGGTATTATGGGTGGTTGCTAGGCGGTTGCTAGGATATTTTGGGTGGTTGCTAGGGTGTTTTGGGTGGTTGCTAGGGTGTTCTGGGTGGTTGCTAGGCGGTTGCTAGGGTGTTATGTGTGGTTACTAGGATGTTTTGTGTGGTTGCTATGGTGTTGCTAGGGTATTTTGGGTGGTTGCTAGGGTGTTTTGGGTGGTTGCTAGGGTCTTTTGGGTGGTTGCTAGGCGGTTGCTAGGGTGTTTTGGGTGGTTGCTAGGGTGTTTTGGGTGGTTGCTAGGGTATTTTGGGTGGTTGCTAGGGTGTTCTGGGTGGTTGCTAGGGTGTTTTGGGTGGTTGCTAGGGTGTTTTGGGTGGTTGCTAGGGTATTCTGGGTGGTTGCTAGGCGGTTGCTAGAATATTTTGGGTGGTTGCTAGGGTCTTTTGGGTGGTTGCTAGGCGGTTGCTAGGGTGTTCTGGGTGGTTGCTAGGGTGTTTTGGGTGGTTGCTAGGGTATTCTGGGTGTTTGCTATGCGGTTGCTAGGATATTTAGGGTGGTTGCTAGGGTCTTTTGGGTGGTTGCTAGGCGGTTGCTAGGGTATTTTGGGTGGTTGCTAGGGTATTCTGGGTGGTTGCTAGGCTATTTTGGGTGGTTTCTAGGGTCTTTTGGGTGGTTGCTAGGCGGTTGCTAGGGTGTTTTGGGTGGTTACTAGGATGTTTTGTGTGGTTGCTATGGTGTTGCTAGGGTATTTTGGGTGGTTGCTAGGGTCTTTTGGGTGGTTGCTAGGCGGTTGCTAGGGTGTTTTGGGTGGTTGCTAGGGTGTTTTGGGTGGTTGCTATGGTCTTTTGGGTGGTTGCTAGGCGGTTGCTAGGGTGTTTTGGGTGGTTGCTAGGGTCTTTTGGGTGGTTGCTAGGATATTTTGGGTGGTTGCTAGGGTCTTTTGGGTGGTTGCTAGGGTGTTCTGGGTGGTTGCTAGGTGGTTGCTAGGGTGTTCTGGGTGGTTGCTATGGTATTCAGAGCGGTAGATAGATAGATAGATACACACACACACACACACACACACACTCAGAGTTTATGAGTTTAGAGTTTATAAGTGTATAAATTGATGAGTTTATAAGTGTACAAGTTTTTGAGTTTAGAGTTTATAAGTTTAAATGAGTTTAGAGTTCAGAGTTTATTAATTTATGAGTTTAAGAGTTCATAAGTCTATGAATTCATGAGTTTATTAGTTAATTAGTTATTCAATTTAAGTTAATTAGTTTATAAGTGTATGAAATTAGAGTTTATTAGTTTAAATGAGTTTCATTGGCTAATATATATAGAATGGCAGTTTGATTTAGTTTTCAAGGGATTTAGATTTGAATTTTTGTCGGTTGGTGAGTTTGAATTTTTTTAGAATGCCCAATGTTAAGTCAATGGGACTTTTTCCGAGTTTTGATCGTCATTTGTAGGAAAACCGTAAGTCCGATCAGTCTGAAAAGATATAGCATAAAACTTCAGATCAGTTTGAGTGTCTGAGCCGAGTTTGGAGTATGTAGAGTTAAAGCTCTAGGGCGAGTTTGAGTCAATAGTTTTGTACAGAAGAATAATAATAATAACTAGATGCGAAAGTTCGTCGAGACAAACTTTAAGTTGGCTTGAGAAAGTTTGGACCAGAACGTTTTTTGCTAGGCGGTTGCTAGGATGTTATGGGTGGTTGCTATGGTGTTGCTAGGGTATTTTGGGAGGTTGCTAGGGTGTTTTGGGTGGTTGCTAGGGTATTCTGGGTGGTTGCTAGGCGGTTGCTAGGATATTTTGGGTGGTTGCAAGGGTCTTTTGGGTGGTTGCTAGGCGGTTGCTAGGGTGTTCTGGGTGGTTGCTAGGGTGTTTTGGGTGGTTGCTAGGGTATTCTGGGTGGTTGCTATGCGGTTGCTAGGATATTTAGGGTGGTTGCTAGGGTCTTTTGGGTGGTTGCTAGGGTCTTTTGGGTGGTTGCTAGGCGGTTGCTAGGGTATTTTGGGTGGTTGCTAGGGTCTTTTGGTTGGTTGCTAGGCGGTTGCTAGGGTATTTTGGGTGGTTGCTAAGGTCTTTTGGGTGGTTGCTAGGCGGTTGCTAGGGTGTTTTGGGTGGTTGCTAGGGTCTTTTGGGTGGTTGCTAGGCGGTTGCTAGGGTGTTCTGGGTGGTTGCTAGGGTGTTTTGGGTGGTTGCTAGGGTGTTATGGGTGGTTACTAGGATGTTTTGTGTGGTTGCTATGGTGTTGCTAGGGTATTTTGGGTGGTTGCTAGGGTGTTTTGGGTGGTTGCTAGGGTCTTTTGGGTGGTTGTTAGGCGGTTGCTAGGGTGTTTTGGGTGGTTGCTAGGGTCTTTTGGGTGGTTGCTAGGATATTTTGGGTGGTTGCTAGGGTCTTTTGGGTGGTTGCTAGGCGGTTGCTAGGGTGTTTTGGGTGGTTGCTAGGGTCTTTTGGGTGGTTGCTAGGGTCTTTTGGGTGGTTGCTAGGCGGTTGCTAGGGTGTTTTGGGTGGTTGCTAGGGTCTTTTGGGTGGTTGCTATGGTCATTTGGGTGGTTGCTAGGGTCTTTTGGGTGGTTGCTAGGATATTTTGGGTGGTTGCTAGGGTCTTTTGGGTGGTTGCTAGGGTGTTCTGGGTGGTTGCTAGGTTGTTGCTAGGGTGTTCTGGGTGGTTGCTATGGTATTCAGAGCGGTGGATAGATAGATACACACACACACACACACACACACACACACACACACACACACACACAAACAGACTACCTCCCTCACACACTCACGAGACAAACTTTAAGTTGGCTTGAGAAAGTTTGGACCAGAACGTTTTTTGCTAGGCGGTTGCTAGGATGTTATGGGTGGTTGCTATGGTGTTGCTAGGGTATTTTGGGAGGTTGCTAGGGTGTTTTGGGTGGTTGCTAGGGTATTCTGGGTGGTTGCTAGGCGGTTGCTAGGATATTTTGGGTGGTTGCAAGGGTCTTTTGGGTGGTTGCTAGGCGGTTGCTAGGGTGTTCTGGGTGGTTGCTAGGGTGTTTTGGGTGGTTGCTAGGGTATTCTGGGTGGTTGCTATGCGGTTGCTAGGATATTTAGGGTGGTTGCTAGGGTCTTTTGGGTGGTTGCTAGGGTCTTTTGGGTGGTTGCTAGGCGGTTGCTAGGGTATTTTGGGTGGTTGCTAGGGTCTTTTGGTTGGTTGCTAGGCGGTTGCTAGGGTATTTTGGGTGGTTGCTAAGGTCTTTTGGGTGGTTGCTAGGCGGTTGCTAGGGTGTTTTGGGTGGTTGCTAGGGTCTTTTGGGTGGTTGCTAGGCGGTTGCTAGGGTGTTCTGGGTGGTTGCTAGGGTGTTTTGGGTGGTTGCTAGGGTGTTATGGGTGGTTACTAGGATGTTTTGTGTGGTTGCTATGGTGTTGCTAGGGTATTTTGGGTGGTTGCTGGGGTGTTTTGGGTGGTTGCTAGGGTCTTTTGGGTGGTTGCTAGGCGGTTGCTAGGGTGTTTTGGGTGGTTGCTAGGGTCTTTTGGGTGGTTGCTAGGATATTTTGGGTGGTTGCTAGGGTCTTTTGGGTGGTTGCTAGGCGGTTGCTAGGGTGTTTTGGGTGGTTGCTAGGGTCTTTTGGGTGGTTGCTAGGGTCTTTTGGGTGGTTGCTAGGCGGTTGCTAGGGTGTTTTGGGTGGTTGCTAGGGTCTTTTGGGTGGTTGCTATGGTCATTTTGGTGGTTGCTAGGGTCTTTTGGGTGGTTGCTAGGGTCTTTTGGGTGGTTGCTAGGATATTTTGGGTGGTTGCTAGGGTCTTTTGGGTGGTTGCTAGGGTGTTCTGGGTGGTTGCTAGGTTGTTGCTAGGGTGTTCTGGGTGGTTGCTATGGTATTCAGAGCGGTGGATAGATAGATACACACACACACACACACACACACACACACACACACACACACACACACACAAACAGACTACCTCCCTCACACACTCACTCAGACACACACACACTCAGAGTTTATGAGTTTAGAGTTTATAAGTGTATAAATGTATGAGTTTATAAGTGTACAAGATTTTGAGTTTAGAGTTTATAAGTTTAAATGAGTTTAGAGTTCAGAGTTTATTAATTTATGAGTTTAAGAGTTCATAAGTCTATGAATTCATGAGTTTATTAGTTAATTAGTTATTAAATTTAAGTTAATTAGTTTATAAGTGTATGAGATTAGAGTTTATTAGTTTAAATGAGTTTCATTGGCTAATATATATAGAATGGCAGTTTGATTTAGTTTTCAAGGGATTTAGATTTGAATTTTTGTCGGTTAGTGAGTTTGAATTTTTTTAGAATGCCCAATGTTAAGTCAATGGGAGTTTTTCCGAGTTTTGATCGTCATTTGTAGGAAAACCGTAAGTCCGATCAGTCTGAAAAGATATAGCAACTAACTTCAGATCAGTTTGATTGTCTGAGCCGAGTTTGGAGTATGTAGAGTTAAAGCTCTAGGGCGAGTTTGAGTCAACGGTTTCCACAGAAGAATAATAATAATAATATTAATAATAAGTTTAAATAGGATTTCAATATGTTGGCTTTCTCAAGCCAACTTAATAATAAGTTTAAATAGGATTTCAATATGTTGGCTTTCTCAAGCCAACTTAATAATAATAATAAGTTTAAATAGGATTTCAATATGTTGGCTTTCTCAAGCCAACTTAATAATAAGTATGAGCGACAATAACACTAGTGGTGCTTTGAAAAAGCACCACTAACTAGAATGTACATTTCCTAGCTAGACGCTAACATGATTAGCATGTTGCTAGCATAATGCTAGCTTGATTAGCATGTTGCTAGCTTGATTAGCATTATTTTAGCATGATGCTAGCTTGATTAGCATGTTGGTAGCTTGATGCTAGCATGATTAGCATGTTGCTAGCATGTTTTTAGCTAGACGCTAACATGATTAGCATGTTTCTAGCATAATGCTAGCTTGATTAGCATGTTGCTAGCATGATGCTAGCTTGATTAGCATTTTGCTAGCATTATGCTAGCTTGATTAGCATGTTGCTAGCATGATGCTAGCTTGATTAGCATGTTGCTAGCATGATGCTAGCTTGATTAGCATGTTGCTATCATTATGCTAGCTTGATTAGCATGTTGCTAGCATGATGATAGCTTGATTAGCATGTTGGTAGCATTATGCTAGCATTATTAACATTTTGCTAGCTTGATTAGCATGATGCTAGCTTGATGCTAGCTTGATTAGCATGTTGCTAGCATGATACTAGCATGATTAGTATGTTGCTAGCATGTTTTTAGCAAGATGCTGTTGCCAGGTGGTGGTTGCTAGGGTTTTCTGGGTGGTTGCTATGGTGTTGCTAGGCAGTTGCTAAGGTGTTCTGGGTGGTTGCTAGGCAGTTGCTAGGGTATTCTTGGTGGTTGCTAGGTGGTTGCTATGGTGTTGCTAGGCAGTTGCTATGGTATTCTGGGTGGATGCTAGGGCGTTGCTAGGCAGTTGCTAGGGTGTTCTGGGTGGTTGCTAGGCGTTCTGGGTGGTTACTAGGCAGTTGCTAGGTGTTCTGGGTGGTTGCTAGGCAGTTGCTAGGGTGTTCTGGGTGGTTGCTAGAGTTTTTTGGTGGTTAATAGAGCATTTCTAGACGTTGCTAGGGTGTTCAGGGTGGTTGCTAAGGTATTTTTGGTAGTTGCTATGGTGTTACTAGGTGGTTGGTAGTTGTCAAATATGGTTACTATGGAGTTTTTATAGAGTTCTTAAAATCTTTAATAACGAGTTCCTTCAGTACGGCACTCGGCCTGCGGCCTCGTGCCTATGGCCGAATAGGCACAAGCATGGAGCAATATCGCAAGGCTACGAGTGTGATATTGCTTTAAAAAATGTAAAAAAAATGTTTTTATATTATTTATTGGTTTAGGGTGGTTGCTAGGGAGCTCAGAGTGGTTGCTAGGGTGCTGTAACTGGTTGCTAGGGTGTGGCTATGAAGATTTTAGGCCATTACTTATTGGCTGCTTGATAATATAAATCCTCTGAGGGAGAGAGAGAGGGAGAGAAACGCAGGGGTGTCAGGCCCTTTGGAGTGGTGTGTGTGAAAACGGCAGTTGGGATTCAAATGTTTTTAGAACTCCCCATGTTAAGTCAATGGGACTTTTTTGGCCGCTTTTTCGTCCGCTGTGCGAACATCGTACACCCGATCGCTTAGAAAAGATATAGCACACCTCTCCTCAATGAGCCGCTCGATTTGACACCTCACTCAGGGGTCTGTGACAAACGGTGCGGGGCGCATTACGCGCCAAACTTTTGGCAGAATAATAATAATAAGAATAATAAGTATGAGTGACAATAACACTGGTGTTGCTTTGAAAAAGCACCACTAATAATAAGTATGAGTGACAATAACACTAGTGGTGCTTTGAAAAAGCACCACTAACTAGAATGTACATTTCCTGAAGAAAATGTGAAGTGGTGCTTGCAGTGGCAAAACTCACCACTCGGTTGCTAGGGTGTTGTACATGATTGCATACGAGCCAACAACCATGTGTGTACGATGTTGTGGAGCTGAAATATGGCTTCTATATGTTTTAATATGGTTGCTAGGTGGCTCTAAACGGTTGCTATGGTGTGAATACACAGTAACCGTGGTGATATTTTACAGACTGTTTCCCAAACGAAACAAAAGAGCCAAACCCCATCTCTATACGATGTTCTGATGAAAAGACATGGGTCTTGATAAACGGTTGCTAGGGTACTCTGTTTGGTTGCTAGGGAGTGGTTTGGCAGCTGCCAATCATGAAACTCCAAAGGCTGCTTGTCAGTATGAATGATATAAACCAACTCCCATGCCTCTGTGACATTCAGAATGGAAGATATTCCTCTTTGGACTTTGGTTGCTAGGGTACTCTGTTTGGTTGCTATGGAGTTGCTTGGCAGCTGCCAATGATGAAACTGCAAAGGCTTCTTGTCACTATGAATGATATAAACCAACTCCCATGCCTCGGTGACATTCAGAATGGAAGATATCCCTCTTTTGATTTTGGTTGCTAGGGTACTCTGTTTGGTTGCTATGGAGTTGCTTGGCAGCTGCCAATGATGAAACTGCAAAGTCTTCTTGTCAGTATGAATGATACAAACCAACTCCCATGCCTCTGTGACATTCAGAATGGAAGATATCCCTCTTTGGATTTTGGTTGCTAGGGTACTCTGTTTTGTTGCTAGGGAGTGGCTTGGCAGCTGCCAATCATGAAACTCCAAAGGCTGCTTGTCAGTATGAATGATATAAACCAACTCCCATGCCTCTGTGACATTCAGAATGGAAGAAATGCCTCTTTGGATTTTGGTTGCTAGGGTACTCTGTTTGGTTGCTATGGAGTTGCTAGGCAGCTGCCAATGATGAAACTCCAAAGGCTTCTTGTCACTATGAATGATATAAACCAACTCCCATGCCTCTGTGACATTCAGAATGGAAGAAATGCCTCTTTGGATTTTGGTTGCTAGGGTACTCTGTTTGGTTGCTATGGAGTTGCTAGGCAGCTGCCAATGATGAAACTCCAAAGGCTTCTTGCCACTATGAATGATATAAACCAACTCCCATGCCTCTGTGACATTCAGAACGGAAGATATCCCTCTTTGGATTTTGGTTGCTAGGGTACTCGGTTTGGTTGCTAGGGAGTGGCGTAGCAGCTGCCAATCATGAAATTCCAAAGGCTGCTTGTCAGTATTAATTATATAAACCAACTCCCATGCCTCTGTGACATTCAGAATGGAAGATATCCCTCTTTGGATTTTGGTTGCTAGGGTACTCTGTTTGGTTGCTATGGAGTTGCTTGACAACTGCCAATGATGAAACTGCAAAGGCTTCTTGTCACTATGAATGATATAAACCAACTCCCATGCCTCTGTGACATTCAGAATGGAAGATATCCTTCTTTGGATTTTGGTTGCTAGGGTACTCTGTTTGGTTGCTAGGGAGTGGCGTGGCAGCTGCCAATCATGAAACTCCAAAGGCTGCTTGTCAGTATGAATGATATAAACCAACTCCCATGCCTCTGTGACATACAGAATGGAAGATATCCCTCTCTGGATTTTGGTTGCTAGGGTACTCTATTTGGTTGCTAGGGAGTGGCTTGGCAGCTGGCAGTCATGAAACTCCAAAGGCTGCTTGTCAGTATGAATGATATAAACCAACTCCCATGCCTCTGTGACATTCAGAATGGAAGATATTCCTCTTTGGACTTTGGTTGCTAGGGTACTCTGTTTGGTTGCTATGGAGTTGCTTGGCAGCTGCCAATGATGAAACTGCAAAGGCTTCTTGTCACTATTAATGATATAAACCAACTCCCATGCCTCGGTGACATTCAGAATGGAAGATATCCCTCTTTTGATTTTGGTTGCTAGGGTACTCTGTTTGGTTGCTATGGAGTTGCTTGGCAGCTGCCAATGATGAAACTGCAAAGTCTTCTTGTCAGTATGAATGATACAAACCAACTCCCATGCCTCTGTGACATTCAGAATGGAAGATATCCCTCTTTGGATTTTGGTTGCTAGGGTACTCTGTTTTGTTGCTAGGGAGTGGCTAGGCAGCTGCCAATCATGAAACTCCAAAGGCTGCTTGTCAGTATGAATGATATAAACCAACTCCCATGCCTCTGTGACATTCAGAATGGAAGAAATGCCTCTTTGGATTTTGGTTGCTAGGGTACTCTGTTTGGTTGCTATGGAGTTGCTAGGCAGCTGCCAATGATGAAACTCCAAAGGCTTCTTGTCACTATGAATGATATAAACCAACTCCCATGCCTCTGTGACATTCAGAATGGAAGAAATGCCTCTTTGGATTTTGGTTGCTAGGGTACTCTGTTTGGTTGCTATGGAGTTGCTAGGCAGCTGCCAATGATGAAACTCCAAAGGCTTCTTGCCACTATGAATGATATAAACCAACTCCCATGCCTCTGTGACATTCAGAACGGAAGATATCCCTCTTTGGATTTTGGTTGCTAGGGTACTCGGTTTGGTTGCTAGGGAGTGGCGTAGCAGCTGCCAATCATGAAATTCCAAAGGCTGCTTGTCAGTATTAATTATATAAACCAACTCCCATGCCTCTGTGACATTCAGAATGGAAGATATCCCTCTTTGGATTTTGGTTGCTAGGGTACTCTGTTTGGTTGCTATGGAGTTGCTTGACAACTGCCAATGATGAAACTGCAAAGGCTTCTTGTCACTATGAATGATATAAACCAACTCCCATGCCTCTGTGACATTCAGAATGGAAGATATCCTTCTTTGGATTTTGGTTGCTAGGGTACTCTATTTGGTTGCTAGGGAGTGGCGTGGCAGCTGCCAATCATGAAACTCCAAAGGCTGCTTGTCAGTATGAATGATATAAACCAACTCCCATGCCTCTGTGACATACAGAATGGAAGATATCCGTCTCTGGATTTTGGTTGCTAGGGCACTCTGTTTGGTTGCTATGGAGTTGCTTGGCAGCTGCTAATGATGAAAATGCAAAGGCTTCTTGTCAGTATGAATGATATAAACCAACTCCCATCTCTATACGATGTTCTGATGCAGAGATATAGGTCTTGCTAAACGGTTGCTAGGGTACTCTGTTTGGTTGCTAGGGAGTGGCTTGGCAGCTGCCAATGATGAAACTACAAAGGCTGCTTGTCAGTATGAATTATATAAACCAACTCCCATGCCTCTGTGACATTCAGAATGGAAGATATCCCTCTTTGGATTTTGGTTGCTAGGGTACTCTGTTTGGTTGCTACGGAGTTGCTTGGCAGCTGCCAGTCATGAAACTCCAAAGGCTGCTTGTCAGTATGAATGATATAAACCAACTCCCATGCCTCTGTGACATTCAGAATGGAAGATATCCCTCTTTGGATTTTGGTTGCTAGGGTACTCTATATGGTTGCTAGTGAGTGGCTTGGCAGCTGCCAATAATGAAACTACAAAGGCTGCTTGTCAGTATGAATGATATAAACAACCTCCCATGCCTGTGTGACATTCAGAATGGAAGATATGCCTCTTTGGATTTTGGTTGCTAGGGTACTCTGTTTGGTTGCTATGGAGTTGCTTGACAACTGCCAACGATGAAACTGCAAAGGCTTCTTGTCACTATGAATGATATAAACCAACTCCCATGCCTCTGTGACATTCAGAATGGAAGTTATCCCTCTTTGGATTTTGGTTGCTAGGGTACTCTGTTTAGTTGCTACGGAGTTGCTTGGCAGCTGCCAGTCATGAAACTCCAAAGGCTGCTTGTCAGTATGAATGATATAAACCAACTCCCATGCCTCTGTGACATTCAGAATGGAAGATATCCCTCTTTGGATTTTGGTTGCTAGGGTACTCTGTTTGGTTGCTAGGGAGTGGCGTGGCAGCTGCCAATAATGAAACTACAGAGGCTGCTTGTCAGTATGAATGATATAAACCAACTCCCATGCCTGTGTGACATTCAGAATGGAAGATATGCCTCTTTGGATTTTGGTTGCTAGGGCACTCTGTTTGGTTGCTATGGAGTTGCTTGGCAGCTGCTAATGATGAAAATGCAAAGGCTTCTTGTCAGTATGAATGATATAAACCAACTCCCATCTCTATACGATGTTCTGATGCAGAGATATAGGTCTTGCTAAACGGTTGCTAGGGTACTCTGTTTGGTTGCTACGGAGTTGCTTGGCAGCTGCCAGTCATGAAACTCCAAAGGCTGCTTGTCAGTATGAATGATATAAACCAACTCCCATGCCTCTGTGACATTCAGAATGGAAGATATCCCTCTTTGGATTTTGGTTGCTAGGGTACTCTGTTTGGTTGCTAGGGAGTGGCGTTGCAGCTGCCAATCATGAAATTCCAAAGGCTGCTTGTCAGTATGAATTATATAAACCAACTCCCATGCCTCTGTGACATTCAGAATGGAAGATATCCCTCTTTGGATTTTGGTTGCTAGGGTACTCTGTTTGGTTGCTATGGAGTTGCTTGACAACTGCCAATGATGAAACTGCAAAGGCTTCTTGTCACTATGAATGATATAAACCAACTCCCATGCCTCTGTGACATTCAGAATGGAAGATATCCCTCTTTGGATTTTGGTTGCTAGGGTACTCTGTTTGGTTGCTAGGGAGTGGCTTGGCAGCTGCCAGTCATGAAACTCCAAAGGCTGCTTGTCAGTATGAATGATATAAACCAACTCCCATGCCTCTGTGACATTCAGAATGGAAGATATCCCTCTTTGGATTTTGGTTGCTAAGGTGCTCGACAATGGTTGCTAGGGATGGGCTAGGAAGTGTTGAGGTGATTCATGATTGGCTGTTTGCTGCCCCGAGTCAAATGAGACCACCCTCATGTTTCTATGACAAATCAGTCCGGAGATATCCCTTTGATGTCTTTCAATGGAAGTCTATGGAACTTGTTGCTAAGGTGCTCTAAATGGTTGCTAGGGCGTGGCTTGATAGCTTCACAATGATCCTGAGAGACTGATTGGTCATCTGAGTAAAATGAGCCCGCCCCCTTGTCTCTATGACACTGTGATCCAGAGCTACGTTCAATACAAAAACCTTATGTAATTTACCATAGTAGGAAAAACACATGCTATGGTGTAGGACGGCCCATTTCATGGGCCGTCCTACACCATAGTAAGTCAATGGGAAACTTTGGGCAGCTCCTGACCCCCAGGGGTGCAACTTTTACCCCATTGTGAGGTATGTTCTTACAGAGCCTGTCAGCCTCTTCAAATGTGGCAAATCACACGTTTCTGCGAAATCCTCACTCAGAGCTACGAGTCATCAAAGTTCGTCGCAATGTTAAGTCTATGGGATTTTTTCGGCCGCTTTTTCGCCCCTGGGGCGATCACCGTACCCCCGATCGCTTATAAAAGTCATAGCACACCTCTCCTCAATACGCTGGTCGATTTGACACCTCATTCATGGGTCTGTGACAAACGGTGCGGGACGAGTTACGCGCCAAACTTTTGTGTGGAAGAATAATAATAACTAGAATGTACATTTCCTGAAGAAAATGTGAAGTAGTGCTTGCAGTGGCAAAACTCACCACTCGGTTGCTAGGGTGTTGTACATGATTGCATACGAGCCAACAACCATGTGTGTACGATGTTGTGGAGCTGAAATATGGCTTCTATATGTTTTAATATGGTTGCTAGGTGGCTCTAAACGGTTGCTATGGTGTGAATACACAGTAACCGTGGTGATATTTTACAGACTGTTTCCCAAACGAAACAAAAGAGCCAAACCCCATCTCTATACGATGTTCTGATGAAAAGACATGGGTCTTGATAAACGGTTGCTAGGGTACTCTGTTTGGTTGCTAGGGAGTGGTTTGGCAGCTGCCAATCATGAAACTCCAAAGGCTGCTTGTCAGTATGAATGATATAAACCAACTCCCATGCCTCTGTGACATTCAGAATGGAAGATATTCCTCTTTGGACTTTGGTTGCTAGGGTACTCTGTTTGGTTGCTATGGAGTTGCTTGGCAGCTGCCAATGATGAAACTGCAAAGGCTTCTTGTCACTATGAATGATATAAACCAACTCCCATGCCTCGGTGACATTCAGAATGGAAGATATCCCTCTTTTGATTTTGGTTGCTAGGGTACTCTGTTTGGTTGCTATGGAGTTGCTTGGCAGCTGCCAATGATGAAACTGCAAAGTCTTCTTGTCAGTATGAATGATACAAACCAACTCCCATGCCTCTGTGACATTCAGAATGGAAGATATCCCTCTTTGGATTTTGGTTGCTAGGGTACTCTGTTTTGTTGCTAGGGAGTGGCTTGGCAGCTGCCAATCATGAAACTCCAAAGGCTGCTTGTCAGTATGAATGATATAAACCAACTCCCATGCCTCTGTGACATTCAGAATGGAAGAAATGCCTCTTTGGATTTTGGTTGCTAGGGTACTCTGTTTGGTTGCTATGGAGTTGCTAGGCAGCTGCCAATGATGAAACTCCAAAGGCTTCTTGTCACTATGAATGATATAAACCAACTCCCATGCCTCTGTGACATTCAGAATGGAAGAAATGCCTCTTTGGATTTTGGTTGCTAGGGTACTCTGTTTGGTTGCTATGGAGTTGCTAGGCAGCTGCCAATGATGAAACTCCAAAGGCTTCTTGCCACTATGAATGATATAAACCAACTCCCATGCCTCTGTGACATTCAGAACGGAAGATATCCCTCTTTGGATTTTGGTTGCTAGGGTACTCGGTTTGGTTGCTAGGGAGTGGCGTAGCAGCTGCCAATCATGAAATTCCAAAGGCTGCTTGTCAGTATTAATTATATAAACCAACTCCCATGCCTCTGTGACATTCAGAATGGAAGATATCCCTCTTTGGATTTTGGTTGCTAGGGTACTCTGTTTGGTTGCTATGGAGTTGCTTGACAACTGCCAATGATGAAACTGCAAAGGCTTCTTGTCACTATGAATGATATAAACCAACTCCCATGCCTCTGTGACATTCAGAATGGAAGATATCCTTCTTTGGATTTTGGTTGCTAGGGTACTCTGTTTGGTTGCTAGGGAGTGGCGTGGCAGCTGCCAATCATGAAACTCCAAAGGCTGCTTGTCAGTATGAATGATATAAACCAACTCCCATGCCTCTGTGACATACAGAATGGAAGATATCCCTCTCTGGATTTTGGTTGCTAGGGTACTCTATTTGGTTGCTAGGGAGTGGCTTGGCAGCTGGCAGTCATGAAACTCCAAAGGCTGCTTGTCAGTATGAATGATATAAACCAACTCCCATGCCTCTGTGACATTCAGAATGGAAGATATTCCTCTTTGGACTTTGGTTGCTAGGGTACTCTGTTTGGTTGCTATGGAGTTGCTTGGCAGCTGCCAATGATGAAACTGCAAAGGCTTCTTGTCACTATGAATGATATAAACCAACTCCCATGCCTCGGTGACATTCAGAATGGAAGATATCCCTCTTTTGATTTTGGTTGCTAGGGTACTCTGTTTGGTTGCTATGGAGTTGCTTGGCAGCTGCCAATGATGAAACTGCAAAGTCTTCTTGTCAGTATGAATGATACAAACCAACTCCCATGCCTCTGTGACATTCAGAATGGAAGATATCCCTCTTTGGATTTTGGTTGCTAGGGTACTCTGTTTTGTTGCTAGGGAGTGGCTAGGCAGCTGCCAATCATGAAACTCCAAAGGCTGCTTGTCAGTATGAATGATATAAACCAACTCCCATGCCTCTGTGACATTCAGAATGGAAGAAATGCCTCTTTGGATTTTGGTTGCTAGGGTACTCTGTTTGGTTGCTATGGAGTTGCTAGGCAGCTGCCAATGATGAAACTCCAAAGGCTTCTTGTCACTATGAATGATATAAACCAACTCCCATGCCTCTGTGACATTCAGAATGGAAGAAATGCCTCTTTGGATTTTGGTTGCTAGGGTACTCTGTTTGGTTGCTATGGAGTTGCTAGGCAGCTGCCAATGATGAAACTCCAAAGGCTTCTTGCCACTATGAATGATATAAACCAACTCCCATGCCTCTGTGACATTCAGAACGGAAGATATCCCTCTTTGGATTTTGGTTGCTAGGGTACTCGGTTTGGTTGCTAGGGAGTGGCGTAGCAGCTGCCAATCATGAAATTCCAAAGGCTGCTTGTCAGTATTAATTATATAAACCAACTCCCATGCCTCTGTGACATTCAGAATGGAAGATATCCCTCTTTGGATTTTGGTTGCTAGGGTACTCTGTTTGGTTGCTATGGAGTTGCTTGAAAACTGCCAATGATGAAACTGCAAAGGCTTCTTGTCACTATGAATGATATAAACCAACTCCCATGCCTCTGTGACATTCAGAATGGAAGATATCCTTCTTTGGATTTTGGTTGCTAGGGTACTCTGTTTGGTTGCTAGGGAGTGGCGTGGCAGCTGCCAATCATGAAACTCCAAAGGCTGCTTGTCAGTATGAATGATATAAACCAACTCCCATGCCTCTGTGACATACAGAATGGAAGATATCCCTCTCTGGATTTTGGTTGCTAGGGTACTCTATTTGGTTGCTAGGGAGTGGCTTGGCAGCTGGCAGTCATGAAACTCCAAAGGCTGCTTGTCAGTATGAATGATATAAACCAACTCCCATGCCTCTGTGACATTCAGAATGGAAGATATCCCTCTTTGGATTTTGGTTGCTAAGGTGCTCGACAATGGTTGCTAGGGATGGGCTAGGAAGTGTTGAGGTGATTCATGATTGGCTGTTTGCTGCCCCGAGTCAAATGAGACCACCCTCATGTTTCTATGACAATTCAGTCCGGAGATATCCCTTTGATCTCTTTCAATGGAAGTCTATGGAACTTGTTGCTAAGGTGCTCTAAATGGTTGCTAGGGCATGGCTTGATAGCTTCACAATGATCCTGAGAGACTGATTGGTCGTCTGAGTAAAATGAGCCCGCCCCCTTGTCTCTATGACACTGTGATCCAGAGCTACGTTCAATACAAAAACCTCATGTAATTTACCATAGTAGGAAAAACACATGCTATGGTGTAGGACGGCCCATTTCATGGGCCGTCCTACACCATAGTAAGTCAATGGGAAACTTTGGGCAGCTCCTGCCCCCCAGGGGTGCAACTTTTACCCCATTGTGAGGTATGTTCTTACAGAGCCTGTCAGCCTCTTCAAATGTGGCAAATCACACGTTTCTGCGAAATCCTCACTCAGAGCTACGAGTCATCAAAGTTCGTCGCAATGTTAAGTCTATGGGATTTTTCGACCGCTTTTTCGCCCCTGGGGCGATCACCGTACCCCCGATCGCTTATAAAAGTCATAGCACACCTCTCCTCAATACGCTGGTCGATTTGACACCTCATTCATGGGTCTGTGACAAACGATGCGGGACGAGTTACGCGCCAAACTTTTGTGTGGAAGAATAATAATAATAAGAATAACTAGAATGTACATTTCCTGAAGAAAATGTGAAGTGGTGCTTGCAGTGGCAAAACTCGCCACTGGGCAGATGCTAACACAATTAACATGTTGTGATACCATGATATACCACGTTTTAGCATCATTTATCACGATTTACCATGTTTCTAAGATTATTTACTATGATTTACCACATTCCAGCATGATTTACTTTGATTAACATGTTGTTAGAATGATGCTAGCATGATTAGCATGTTGTTAGCATGATTAGTATGTTGGCAGGATGATGATAGCATGACTAGCATGTTTCTAGCATGCTTTTAACAAGATGCTAGCATGATTAGCATTTTGCTAGCATGTTTTTAGCTAGATGCTAACATAACTAGCATGTTGCTAGCATTATGCTAGCTTGATTAGCATGTTGCTAACATAATTAGCATGTTGCTAGCATGATGCTAGCTTAATTAACATGTTGGTAGCATGATGCTAGCCTGTTTAGCATGATGCTAGCATGCTTTTAACAAGATGCTAGCATTATTATCATTATGCTAGCATGTTTTTAGCTAGATGCTAACATGATTAGCATGTTGCTAGCATTATGCTAGCTTGATTAGCATGTTGTAGCATGATGCTAGCCGAATTAGCATGTTGGTAGCATGATGCTAGCATGATTAGCATGTTGCTAGCATGATGCTAGCCTGATTAGCATGATGCTAGCATGATGCTAGCTTGATTAGCATGTTGCTAGCATGTTTTTAGCAAGATGCTGTTGCCAGGTGGTTGCTAGGGTGTTCTGGGTGGTTGCTATGGTGTTGCTAGGCAGTTGCTAGGGTGTTCTGGGTGGTTGCTAGGCCTTTTTATAGAGTTCTTAAAATCTTTAATAACGGGGCCGTATAGACACAAGCATAGAGAGATATCGCAAGGCTACGAGTGTGATATTGCTTTAAAAAAACAAAAAAAAACAAATAAATGTTTTTTATTGGTTTAGGGTGGTTGCTAGGGAGCTCTTAGTGGTTGCTAGGGTGCTGTAACTGGTTGCTAGGGTGTGGCTATGAAGATTTTAGGCCATTACTTATTGGTTGCTTGATAATATAAATCCTCTGAGGGAGAGAGAGAGGGAGAAATTTTTCGCCCGCCAGACGAACATCTTACACCCGATCACTTATAAAAGTCATAGCACACCTCTCCTCAATAAACCGGTCGATTTGACACCTCATTCAGGGGTCTGTGACAAACGGTGTGGGGCGAGTTACGTGCCGAAGTTTTGTCTAGGTGAATAGTAATCACAACACTAGAATGTACATTTCCTGAAGAAAATGTGAAGTGGTGCTTGCAGTGGCAAAACTCGCCACTCGGTTGCTAAGGGTGTTGTACATGATTGCATACGAGCCAACAACCATGTCTGTACGATGTTGTGGAGCTATAATATGGCTTCTATATGTTGCAATATGGTTGCTAGGTAGCTTTAAACGGTTGCTAAGGAGTGGTTACACAGTTACCATGATGATATTTACAGACTGGTTTCCCAACCGAAACAAACAAGCACACCCCCATGTCTATACGATGTTCTGGTGCTGAGATATAGCTCATTCATGTGTTTGTACGGTTGCTAGGGTACGCCAAATGGTTGCTAAGGTTTGTTTATACAGTTTATGGGGTAATATTTAAAGAGTATTTGCAGGTCTGGGTCAAAAAATGCCCAACTCTGTGTTTTTACAATGTTTTGATGCTGAGATATGGCTTGTAAATGTTGTTCAATGGTTGCTAGGGGCCTGTAACTGGTTGCTAGGGCGTGGCTATGAAGTTGTTATGTCACTACTTATTGGCTGCTTGATAGGATGAATCAAAAGAGCCCAACCCCAAGGCTCTATGACCTTCTGAGCCAAAGATATGATTTTGCTAATTTTGTGCCTATGTTAAGTCTATGGGACATTTTTCGGCTAATTTTTCGCCCGCCAGACGAACATCTTACACCCGATCACTTATAAAAGTCATAGCACACCTCTCCTCAATAAACCGGTCGATTTGATACCTCATTCAGGGGTCTGTGACAAACGGTGTGGGGCGAGTTACGCGCCGAAGTTTTGTCTAGGTGAATAGTAATCACAACACTAGAATGTACATTTCCTGAAGAAAATGTGAAGTGGTGCTTGCAGTGGCAAAATTCGCCACTCGGTTGCTACGGTGTTGTACATGATTGCATACGAGCCAACAACCATGTCTGTACGATGTTGTGGAGCTGAAATATGGCTTCTATATGTTGCAATATGTCACTACTTATTGGCTGCTTGATAGGATGAATCAAAAGAGCCCAACCCCAAGGCTCTATGACCTTCTGAGCCAAAGATATGATTTTGCAAATTTTGTGCCTATGTTAAGTCTATGGGACATTTTTCGGCAAATTTTTCGCCTGCCAGACGAACATCGTACACCCGATCACTTATAAAAGTCATAGCACACCTCTCCTCAATAAACCGATCGATTTGACACCTCATTCAGGGGTCTGTGACAAACGGTGTGGGGCGAGTTACGCGCCAAAGTTTTGTCTAGGTGAATAGTAATCACAACACTAGAATGTACATTTCCTGAAGAAAATGTGAAGTGGTGCTTGCAGTGGCAAAACTCACCACTCGGTTGCTAGGGTGTTGTACATGATTGCATACGAGCCAACAACCATGTCTGTACGATGTTGTGGAGCTGAAATATGGCTTCTATATGTTTCAATATGGTTGCTAGGTGGCTCTAAACGGTTGCTATGGTGTGAATACACAGTAACCGTGGTGATATTTTACAGACTGTTTCCCAAACGAAACAAAAGAGCCAAACCCCATCTCTATACGATGTTCTGATGAAAAGACATGGGTCTTGATAAACGGTTGCTAGGGTACTCTGTTTGGTTGCTATGGAGTTGCTAGGCAGCTGCCAATGATGAAACTCCAAAGGCTTCTTGTCACTATGAATGATATAAACCAACTCCCATGCCTCTGTGACATTCAGAATGGAAGAAATGCCTCTTTGGATTTTGGTTGCTAGGGTACTCTGTTTGGTTGCTATGGAGTTGCTAGGCAGCTGCCAATGATGAAACTCCAAAGGCTTCTTGCCACTATGAATGATATAAACCAACTCCCATGCCTCTGTGACATTCAGAACGGAAGATATCCCTCTTTGGATTTTGGTTGCTAGGGTACTCGGTTTGGTTGCTAGGGAGTGGCGTAGCAGCTGCCAATCATGAAATTCCAAAGGCTGCTTGTCAGTATTAATTATATAAACCAACTCCCATGCCTCTGTGACATTCAGAATGGAAGATATCCCTCTTTGGATTTTGGTTGCTAGGGTACTCTGTTTGGTTGCTATGGAGTTGCTTGACAACTGCCAATGATGAAACTGCAAAGGCTTCTTGTCACTATGAATGATATAAACCAACTCCCATGCCTCTGTGACATTCAGAATGGAAGATATCCTTCTTTGGATTTTGGTTGCTAGGGTACTCTGTTTGGTTGCTAGGGAGTGGCTTGGCAGCTGCCAAACATGAAAGTCCAAAGGCTGCTTGTCACTATGAATGATATAAACCAACTCCCATGCCTCTGTGACATACAGAATGGAAGATATCCCTCTCTGGATTTTGGTTGCTAGGGTACTCTATTTGGTTGTTAGGGAGTGGCTTGGCAGCTGCCAGTCATGAAACTCCAAAGGCTGCTTGTCAGTATGAATGATATAAACCAACTCCCATGCCTCTGTGACATTCAGAATGGAAGATATCCCTCTTTGGATTTTTGTTGCTAAGGTGCTCGACAATGGTTGCTAGGGATGGGCTAGGAAGTGTTGAGGTGATTCATGATTGGCTGTTTGCTGCCCCGAGTCAAATGAGACCACCCTCATGTTTCTATGACAATTCAGTCCAGAGATATCCCTTTGATCTCTTTCAATGGAAGTCTATGGAACTTGTTGCTAAGGTGCTCTAAATGGTTGCTAGGGCGTGGCTTGATAGCTTCACAATGATCCTGAGAGACTGATTGGTCGTCTGAGTAAAATGAGCCCGCCCCCTTGTCTCTATGACACTGTGATCCAGAGCTACGTTCAATACAAAAACCTTATGTAATTTACCATAGTAGGAAAAACACATGCTATGGTGTAGGACGGCCCATTTCATGGGCCGTCCTACACCATAGTAAGTCAATGGGAAACTTTGGGCAGCTCCTGCCCCCCAGGGGTGCAACTTTTACCCCATTGTGAGGTATGTTCTTACAGAGCCTGTCAGCCTCTTCAAATGTGGCAAATCACACGTTTCTGCGAAATCCTCACTCAGAGCTACGAGTCATCAAAGTTCGTTGCAATGTTAAGTCTATGGGATTTTTCGGCCGCTTTTTCGCCCCTGGGGCGAACACCGTACCCCCGATCGCTTATAAAAGTCATAGCACACCTCTCCTCAATACGCTGGTCGATTTGACACCTCATTCATGGGTCTGTGACAAACGGTGCAGGACGAGTTACGCGCCAAACTTTTGTCCAGAATAATAAGAATAAGAATAATAATAAGTATGGAGGATAACAATAGTGGTGCTTTTCAAAGCACCACTAACTAGAATGTACATTTCCTGAAGAAAATGTGAAGTGGTGCTTGCAGTGGCAAAACTCACCACTCGGTTGCTAGGGTGTTGTACATGATTGCATACGAGCCAACAACCATGTCTGTACGATGTTGTGGAGCTGAAATATGGCTTCTATATGTTTCAATATGGTTGCTAGGTGGCTCTAAACGGTTGCTATGGTGTGAATACACAGTAACCGTGGTGATATTTTACAGACTGTTTCCCAAACGAAACAAAAGAGCCAAACCCCATCTCTATACGATGTTCTGATGAAAAGACATGGGTCTTGATAAACGGTTGCTAGGGTACTCTGTTTGGTTGCTAGGGAGTGGTTTGGCAGCTGCCAATCATGAAACTCCAAAGGCTGCTTGTCAGTATGAATGATATAAACCAACTCCCATGCCTCTGTGACATTCAGAACGGAAGATATCCCTCTTTGGATTTTGGTTGCTAGGGTACTCGGTTTGGTTGCTAGGGAGTGGCGTAGCAGCTGCCAATCATGAAATTCCAAAGGCTGCTTGTCAGTATTAATTATATAAACCAACTCCCATGCCTCTGTGACATTCAGAATGGAAGATATTCCTCTTTGGACTTTGGTTGCTAGGGTACTCTGTTTGGTTGCTATGGAGTTGCTTGGCAGCTGCCAATGATGAAACTGCAAAGGCTTCTTGTCACTATGAATGATATAAACCAACTCCCATGCCTCGGTGACATTCAGAATGGAAGATATCCCTCTTTTGATTTTGGTTGCTAGGGTACTCTGTTTGGTTGCTATGGAGTTGCTTGGCAGCTGCCAATGATGAAACTGCAAAGTCTTCTTGTCAGTATGAATGATACAAACCAACTCCCATGCCTCTGTGACATTCAGAATGGAAGATATCCCTCTTTGGATTTTGGTTGCTAGGGTACTCTGTTTTGTTGCTAGGGAGTGGCTTGGCAGCTGCCAATCATGAAACTCCAAAGGCTGCTTGTCAGTATGAATGATATAAACCAACTCCCATGCCTCTGTGACATTCAGAATGGAAGAAATGCCTCTTTGGATTTTGGTTGCTAGGGTACTCTGTTTGGTTGCTATGGAGTTGCTAGGCAGCTTCCAATGATGAAACTCCAAAGGCTTCTTGCCACTATGAATGATATAAACCAACTCCCATGCCTCTGTGACATTCAGAACGGAAGATATCCCTCTTTGGATTTTGGTTGCTAGGGTACTCTGTTTGGTTGCTATGGAGTTGCTTGGCAGCTGCCAATGATGAAACTGCAAAGTCTTCTTGTCAGTATGAATGATACAAACCAACTCCCATGCCTCTGTGACATTCAGAATGGAAGATATCCCTCTTTGGATTTTGGTTGCTAGGGTACTCTGTTTTGTTGCTAGGGAGTGGCTTGGCAGCTGCCAATCATGAAACTCCAAAGGCTTCTTGTCACTATGAATGATATAAACCAACTCCCATGCCTCTGTGACATTCAGAATGGAAGAAATGCCTCTTTGGATTTTGGTTGCTAGGGTACTCTGTTTGGTTGCTATGGAGTTGCTAGGCAGCTGCCAATGATGAAACTCCAAAGGCTTCTTGCCACTATGAATGATATAAACCAACTCCCATGCCTCTGTGACATTCAGAACGGAAGATATCCCTCTTTGGATTTTGGTTGCTAGGGTACTCGGTTTGGTTGCTAGGGAGTGGCGTAGCAGCTGCCAATCATGAAATTCCAAAGGCTGCTTGTCAGTATTAATTATATAAACCAACTCCCATGCCTCTGTGACATTCAGAATGGAAGATATCCCTCTTTGGATTTTGGTTGCTAGGGTACTCTGTTTGGTTGCTAGGGAGTGGCGTGGCAGCTGCCAATCATGAAACTCCAAAGGCTGCTTGTCAGTATGAATGATATAAACCAACTCCCATGCCTCTGTGACATACAGAATGGAAGATATCCCTCTCTGGATTTTGGTTGCTAGGGTACTCTATTTGGTTGCTAGGGAGTGGCTTGGCAGCTGGCAGTCATGAAACTCCAAAGGCTGCTTGTCAGTATGAATGATATAAACCAACTCCCATGCCTCTGTGACATTCAGAATGGAAGATATCCCTCTTTGGATTTTGGTTGCTAAGGTGCTCGACAATGGTTGCTAGGGATGGGCTAGGAAGTGTTGAGGTGATTCATGATTGGCTGTTTGCTGCCCCGAGTCAAATGAGACCACCCTCATGTTTCTATGACAATTCAGTCCGGAGATATCCCTTTGATCTCTTTCAATGGAAGTCTATGGAACTTGTTGCTAAGGTGCTCTAAATGGTTGCTAGGGCATGGCTTGATAGCGTCACAATGATCCTGAGAGACTGATTGGTCGTCTGAGTAAAATGAGCCCGCCCCCTTGTCTCTATGACACTGTGATCCAGAGCTACGTTCAATACAAAAACCTTATGTAATTTACCATAGTAGGAAAAACACATGCTATGGTGTAGGACGGCCCATTTCATGGGCCGTCCTACACCATAGTAAGTCAATGGGAAACTTTGGGCAGCTCCTGCCCCCCAGGGGTGCAACTTTTACCCCATTGTGAGGTATGTTCTTACAGAGCCTGTCAGCCTCTTCAAATGTGGCAAATCACACGTTTCTGCGAAATCCTCACTCAGAGCTACGAGTCATCAAAGTTCGTCGCAATGTTAAGTCTATGGGATTTTTCGACCGCTTTTTCGCCCCTGGGGCGATCACCGTACCCCCGATCGCTTATAAAAGTCATAGCACACCTCTCCTCAATACGCTGGTCGATTTGACACCTCATTCATGGGTCTGTGACAAACGGTGCGGGACGAGTTACGCGCCAAACTTTTGTGTGGAAGAATAATAATAATAAGAATAATAAGTATGGAGAATAACAATAGTGTTGCTTTGAAAAGCACCACTAATAACTAGAATGTACATTTCCTGAAGAAAATGTGAAGTGGTGCTTGCAGTGGCAAAACTCGCCACCCGGTTGCTAGAGTGTGGTACATGATTGCATACGAACCAACAAACATGTCTGTACGATGTTGTGGAGCTGAAATATGGCTTCTATATGTTGCAATATGGTTGCTAGGTAGCTTTAAACGGTTGCTAAGGTGTGGTTCCACAGTTACCATGATGATATTTACAGACTGGTTTCCCAACCGAAACAAACAAGCACACCCCCATGTCTATACGATGTTCTGGTGCTGAGATATAGCTTATTCATGTGTTTGTACGGTTGCTAGGGTACTCCAATGGTTGCTAAGGTTTGTTTATACAGTTTATGGGGTAATATTTAAAGAATATTTGCAGGTCTGGGTCAAAAAATTTCCAACTCTGTGTTTTTACAATGTTTTGTTACTGTGATATGGCTTGTAAAGGTTGTTCAATGGTTGCTAGGGGCCTGTAACTGGTTTCTAGGGCGTGGCAATGAAGTTGTTATGTCACTACTTATTGGCTGTTTGATAGGATGAATCAAAAGAGCCCAACCCCAAGCCTCTATGACCTTCTGAGCCAAAGAAATAATTTTTCAAATTTTGTGCCTATGTTAAGTCTATGGGACATTTTTCGGCAAATTTTTCGCCCGCCAGACGAACATCGTACACCCGATCACTTATAAAAGTCATAGCACACCTCTCCTCAATAAACCGGTCGATTTGACACCTCATTCAGGGGTCTGTGACAAACGGTGTGGGGCGAGTTACGTGCCGAAGTTTAGTCTAGGTGAATAGTAATCACAACACTAGAATGTACATTTCCTGAAGAAAATGTGAAGTGGTGCTTGCAGTGGCAAAACTCACCACTCGGTTGCTAGGGTGTTGTACATGATTGCATACGAGCCAACAACCATGTCTGTACGATGTTGTGGAGCTGAAATATGGCTTCTATATGTTTCAATATGGTTGCTAGGTGGCTCTAAACGGTTGCTATGGTGTGAATACACAGTAACCGTGGTGATATTTTACAGACTGTTTCCCAAACGAAACAAAAGAGCCAAACCCCATCTCTATACGATGTTCTGATGAAAAGACATGGGTCTTGATAAACGGTTGCTAGGGTACTCTGTTTGGTTGCTAGGGAGTGGTTTGGCAGCTGCCAATCATGAAACTCCAAAGGCTGCTTGTCAGTATGAATGATATAAACCAACTCCCATGCCTCTGTGACATTCAGAATGGAAGATATTCCTCTTTGGACTTTGGTTGCTAGGGTACTCTGTTTGGTTGCTATGGAGTTGCTTGGCAGCTGCCAATGATGAAACTGCAAAGGCTTCTTGTCACTATGAATGATATAAACCAACTCCCATGCCTCGGTGACATTCAGAATGGAAGATATCCCTCTTTTGATTTTGGTTGCTAGGGTACTCTGTTTGGTTGCTATGGAGTTGCTTGGCAGCTGCCAATGATGAAACTGCAAAGTCTTCTTGTCAGTATGAATGATACAAACCAACTCCCATGCCTCTGTGACATTCAGAATGGAAGATATCCCTCTTTGGATTTTGGTTGCTAGGGTACTCTGTTTTGTTGCTAGGGAGTGGCTTGGCAGCTGCCAATCATGAAACTCCAAAGGCTGCTTGTCAGTATGAATGATATAAACCAACTCCCATGCCTCTGTGACATTCAGAATGGAAGAAATGCCTCTTTGGATTTTGGTTGCTAGGGTACTCTGTTTGGTTGCTATGGAGTTGCTAGGCAGCTTCCAATGATGAAACTCCAAAGGCTTCTTGCCACTATGAATGATATAAACCAACTCCCATGCCTCTGTGACATTCAGAACGGAAGATATCCCTCTTTGGATTTTGGTTGCTAGGGTACTCTGTTTGGTTGCTATGGAGTTGCTTGGCAGCTGCCAATGATGAAACTGCAAAGTCTTCTTGTCAGTATGAATGATACAAACCAACTCCCATGCCTCTGTGACATTCAGAATGGAAGATATCCCTCTTTGGATTTTGGTTGCTAGGGTACTCTGTTTTGTTGCTAGGGAGTGGCTTGGCAGCTGCCAATCATGAAACTCCAAAGGCTTCTTGTCACTATGAATGATATAAACCAACTCCCATGCCTCTGTGACATTCAGAATGGAAGAAATGCCTCTTTGGATTTTGGTTGCTAGGGTACTCTGTTTGGTTGCTATGGAGTTGCTAGGCAGCTGCCAATGATGAAACTCCAAAGGCTTCTTGCCACTATGAATGATATAAACCAACTCCCATGCCTCTGTGACATTCAGAACGGAAGATATCCCTCTTTGGATTTTGGTTGCTAGGGTACTCGGTTTGGTTGCTAGGGAGTGGCGTAGCAGCTGCCAATCATGAAATTCCAAAGGCTGCTTGTCAGTATTAATTATATAAACCAACTCCCATGCCTCTGTGACATTCAGAATGGAAGATATCCCTCTTTGGATTTTGGTTGCTAGGGTACTCTGTTTGGTTGCTAGGGAGTGGCGTGGCAGCTGCCAATCATGAAACTCCAAAGGCTGCTTGTCAGTATGAATGATATAAACCAACTCCCATGCCTCTGTGACATACAGAATGGAAGATATCCCTCTCTGGATTTTGGTTGCTAGGGTACTCTATTTGGTTGCTAGGGAGTGGCTTGGCAGCTGGCAGTCATGAAACTCCAAAGGCTGCTTGTCAGTATGAATGATATAAACCAACTCCCATGCCTCTGTGACATTCAGAATGGAAGATATCCCTCTTTGGATTTTGGTTGCTAAGGTGCTCGACAATGGTTGCTAGGGATGGGCTAGGAAGTGTTGAGGTGATTCATGATTGGCTGTTTGCTGCCCCGAGTCAAATGAGACCACCCTCATGTTTCTATGACAATTCAGTCCGGAGATATCCCTTTGATCTCTTTCAATGGAAGTCTATGGAACTTGTTGCTAAGGTGCTCTAAATGGTTGCTAGGGCATGGCTTGATAGCGTCACAATGATCCTGAGAGACTGATTGGTCGTCTGAGTAAAATGAGCCCGCCCCCTTGTCTCTATGACACTGTGATCCAGAGCTACGTTCAATACAAAAACCTTATGTAATTTACCATAGTAGGAAAAACACATGCTATGGTGTAGGACGGCCCATTTCATGGGCCGTCCTACACCATAGTAAGTCAATGGGAAACTTTGGGCAGCTCCTGCCCCCCAGGGGTGCAACTTTTACCCCATTGTGAGGTATGTTCTTACAGAGCCTGTCAGCCTCTTCAAATGTGGCAAATCACACGTTTCTGCGAAATCCTCACTCAGAGCTACGAGTCATCAAAGTTCGTCGCAATGTTAAGTCTATGGGATTTTTCGACCGCTTTTTCGCCCCTGGGGCGATCACCGTACCCCCGATCGCTTATAAAAGTCATAGCACACCTCTCCTCAATACGCTGGTCGATTTGACACCTCATTCATGGGTCTGTGACAAACGGTGCGGGACGAGTTACGCGCCAAACTTTTGTGTGGAAGAATAATAAGAATAACTAGAATGTACATTTCCTGAAGAAAATGTGAAGTGGTGCTTGCAGAGGCAAAACTCGCCACTCGGTTGCTTGGGTGTTGTACATGATTGCATACGAGCCAACAACCATGTCTGTATGATGTTGTGGAGCTAAAATATGGCTTCTATATGTTGCAACATGGTTGCTAGGTGACTCTAAACGGTTGCTAGGGTGTGAATACACAGTTACCATGGTGATATTTACAGACTGTTTTCCAACCTAAACTAATGAGCCAACCCCCATCTCTATACAATATTCTGATGCAGAGATGTAGGTCTTGTAAAATGGTTGCTAGGGTACTCTGTTTGGTTGCTATGGAGTTGCTAGGCAGCTGCCAATGATGAAACTCTAAAGGCTTCTTGTCACTATGAATGATATAAAGCAACTCTCATGCCTCTGTGACATTCAGAATGGAAGATATCCCTCTTTGGATTTTGGTTGCTAGGGTACTCTATTTGGTTGCTAGGGAGTGGCTTGGCAGCTGCCAATAATGAAACTACAAAGGCTGCTTGTCAGTATGAATGATATAAACCAATTCCCATGCCTGTGTGACATTCAGAATGGAAGATATGCCTCTTTGGATTTTGGTTGCTAGGGCACTCTGTTTGGTTGCTATAGAGTTGCTTGGCAGCTGCTAATGATGAAAATGCAAAGGCTTCTTGTCAGTATGAATGATATAAACCAACTCCCATCTCTATACGATGTTCTGATGCAGAGATATAGGTCTTGCTAAACGGTTGCTAGGGTACTCTGTTTGGTTGCTAGGGAGTGGCTTGGCAGCTGCCAATGATGAAACTACAAAGGCTGCTTGTCAGTATGAATTATATAAACCAACTCCCATGCCTCTGTGACATTCAGAATGGAAGATATCCCTCTTTGGATTTTGGTTGCTAGGGTACTCTGTTTGGTTGCTACGGAGTTGCTTGGCAGCTGCTTGTCATGAAACTCCAAAGGCTGCTTGTCAGTATGAATGATATAAACCAACTCCCATGCCTCTGTGACATTCAGAATGGAAGATATCCCTCTTTGGATTTTGGTTGCTAGGGTACTCTATATGGTTGCTAGTGAGTGGCTTGGCAGCTGCCAATAATGAAACTACAAAGATTGCTTGTCAGTATGAATGATATAAACAACCTCCCATGCCTGTGTGACATTCAGAATGGAAGATATGCCTCTTTGGATTTTGGTTGCTAGGGTACTCTGTTTGGTTGCTATGGAGTTGCTTGACAACTGCCAACGATGAAACTGCAAAGGCTTCTTGTCACTATGAATGATATAAACCAACTCCCATGCCTCTGTGACATTCAGAATGGAAGTTATCCCTCTTTGGATTTTGGTTGCTAGGGTACTCTGTTTAGTTGCTACGGAGTTGCTTGGCAGCTGCCAGTCATGAAACTCCAAAGGCTGCTTGTCAGTATGAATGATATAAACCAACTCCCATGCCTCTGTGACATTCAGAATGGAAGATATCCCTCTTTGGATTTTGGTTGCTAGGGTACTCTGTTTGGTTGCTAGGGAGTGGCGTTGCAGCTGCCAATCATGAAATTCCAAAGGCTGCTTGTCAGTATGAATTATATAAACCAACTCCCATGCCTCTGTGACATTCAGAATGGAAGATATCCCTCTTTGGATTTTGGTTGCTAGGGTACTCTGTTTGGTTGCTATGGAGTTGCTTGACAACTGCCAATGATGAAACTGCAAAGGCTTCTTGTCACTATGAATGATATAAACCAACTCCCATGCCTCTGTGACATTCAGAATGGAAGATATCCCTCTTTGGATTTTGGTTGCTAGGGTACTCTGTTTGGTTGCTAGGGAGTGGCTTGGCAGCTGCCAGACATGAAACTCCAAAGGCTGCTTGTCAGTATGAATGATATAAACCAACTCCCATGCCTCTGTGACATTCAGAATGGAAGATATCCCTCTTTGGATTTTGGTTGCTAAGGTGCTCGACAATGGTTGCTAGGGATGGGCTAGGAAGTGTTGAGGTGATTCATGATTGGCTGTTTGCTGCCCCGAGTCAAATGAGACCACCCTCATGTTTCTATGACAAATCAGTCCGGAGATATCCCTTTGATGTCTTTCAATGGAAGTCTATGGAACTTGTTGCTAAGGTGCTCTAAATGGTTGCTAGGGCGTGGCTTGATAGCTTCACAATGATCCTGAGAGACTGATTGGTCATCTGAGTAAAATGAGCCCGCCCCCTTGTCTCTATGACACTGTGATCCAGAGCTACGTTCAATACAAAAACCTTATGTAATTTACCATAGTAGGAAAAACACATGCTATGGTGTAGGACGGCCCATTTCATGGGCCGTCCTACACCATAGTAAGTCAATGGGAAACTTTGGGCAGCTCCTGACCCCCAGGGGTGCAACTTTTACCCCATTGTGAGGTATGTTCTTACAGAGCCTGTCAGCCTCTTCAAATGTGGCAAATCACACGTTTCTGCGAAATCCTCACTCAGAGCTACGAGTCATCAAAGTTCGTCGCAATGTTAAGTCTATGGGATTTTTTCGGCCGCTTTTTCGCCCCTGGGGCGATCACCGTACCCCCGATAGCTTATAAAAGTCATAGCACACCTCTCCTCAATACGCTGGTCGATTTGACACCTCATTCATGGGTCTGTGACAAACGGTGCGGGACGAGTTACGCGCCAAACTTTTGTGTGGAAGAATAATAATAATAAGAATAATAAGTATGGAGAATAACAATAGTGTTGCTTTGAAAAGCACCACTAATAAGTATGGAGGATAACAATAGTGGTGCTTTTCAAAGCACCACTAATAAGTATGGAGGATAACAATAGTGGTGCTTTTCAAAGCACCACTAACTAGAATGTACATTTCCTGAAGAAAATGTGAAGTGGTGCTTGCAGTGGCAAAACTCGCCACTGGGCAGATGCTAACACAATTGTTGTGATATCCAATTGATGTGATGTTGTGATACCATGATATGCCACGTTTTAGCATTATTTACCACGATTTACCATGTTTCTAAGATGATTTACTACGATTTACCACATTCCAGCATGATTTACTATGATTAACATGTTGTTAAAATGATGCTAGCATGCTTTTAACAAGATGTTAACATGATTAGCATGTTGGTATCATGATGCTAGCATGATTAGCATGTTGCTTGCATGCTTTTAACAAGATGTTAGCATGATTAGCATTTTGCTAGCATGTTTTTAGCTAGATGCTAACATGATTAGCATGTTGCTAGCATTATGCTAGCTTGATTAACATGTTGTTAGCATGATGCTAGCTTGAATAAACATTTTGCTAGCATGATGCTAGCTTAATTAGCATGATGTTGGCATGATGCTAGCATGATTAGCATGTTGGTAGCTTGATGCTCGCATGATTAGCATGTTGCTAGCATGTTTTTAGCTAGATGCTAACATGATTAGCATGTTGTTAGCATTATGCTAGCTTGATTAGCATGTTGCTAGCATGATGCTAGCTTGATTAGCATGTTGCTAGCATTATGCTAGCTTGATTAACATGTTGTTAGCATGATGCTAGCTTGAATAAGCATTATGCTAGCATGATGTTAGCATTATGCTAGCTTAATTAACATGTTGGTAGCTTGATGCTAGCATGATTAGCATGTTGCTAGCATGTTTTTAGCTAGATGCTAACATGATTAGCATGTTATTAGCATTATGTTAGCTTGATTAGCATGTTGCTAGCATGATGCTAGCTTGATTAGCATTTTTCTAGCATTATGCTAGCTTGATTAACATGTTGTTAGCATGATGCTAGCTTGAATAAGCATTATGCTAGCATGATGTTAGCATTATGCTAGCTTAATTAGCATGTTGGTAGCTTGATGCTTGCATGATTAGCATGTTGCTAGCATGTTTTTAGCTAGATGCTAACATGATTAGCATGTTGCTAGGATTATGCTAGCTTGATTAACATGTTGCTAGCATGATGCTAGCTTGATTAGCATGTTGCTAGCATTATGCTAGCTTGATTAGCATGTTGCTAGCTTGATTAGCATGTTGTTAGCATAATGCTTGCATTATTAGCATGTTGCTAGCTTGATTAGCATGATGCTAGCATGATGCTAGCATGATTAGTATGTTGCTAGTATGTTTTTAACAAGATGCTGTTGCCAGGTGGTTGCTAGGGTTTTCTGGGTGGTTGCTATGGTGTTGCTTGGCAGTTGCTAAGGTGTTCTGGGTGGTTGCTAGGCAGTTGCTAGGGTATTCTTGGTGGTTGCTAGGGCGTTGCTAGGTGGTTGCTAGGGTGTTCTGGGTGGTTGCTATGGTGTTGCTAGGCAGTTGCTATGGCATTCTGGGTGGATGCTAGGGCGTTGCTAGGCAGTTGCTAGGGTGTTCTGGGTGGTTGCTAGGCGTTCTGGGTGGTTACTAGGCAGTTGCTAGGTGTTCTGGGTGGTTTGCTAGGCAGTTGCTAGGGTGTTCTGGGTGGTTGCTAGAGTTTTTTGGTGGTTACTAGAGCATTTCTAGACGTTGCTAGGGTGTTCAGGGTGGTTGCTAAGGTATTTTTGGTAGTTGCTATGGTGTTACTAGGTGGTTGGTAGTTGTCAAATATGGTTACTATGGAGTTTTTATAGAGTTCTTAAAATCTTTAATAACGAGTTCCTTCAGTACGGCACTCGGCCTGCGGCCTTGTGCCTATGGCCGAATAGGCACAAGCATGGAGCAATATCGCAAGGCTACGAGTGTGATATTGCTTTAAAAAATGTAAAAAAAAAATTTTTATATTATTTATTGGTTTAGGGTGGTTGCTAGGGAGCTCAGAGTGGTTGCTAGGGTGCTGTAACTGGTTGCTAGGGTGTGGCTATGAAGATTTTAGGCCATTACTTATTGGCTGCTTGATAATATAAATCCTCTGAGGGAGAGAGAGAGGGAGAGAAACGCAGGGGTGTCAGGCCCTTTGGAGTGGTGTGTGTGAAAACGGCAGTTGGGATTCAAATGTTTTTAGAACTCCCCATGTAAAGTCAATGGGACTTTTTTGGCCGCTTTTTCGTCCGCTGTGCGAACATCGTACACCCGATCGCTTAGAAAAGTCATAGCACACCTCTCCTCAATGAGCCGGTCGATTTGACACCTCAATCAGGGGTCTGTGACAAACGGTGCGGGGCAAGTTACGCGCCGAACTTTTGTCCGGAATAATAAGAAGAATAATAAGTTTAGTGACAATAACACTAGTGGTGCTTTGAAAAAGCACCACTAACTAGAATGTACATTTCCTGAAGAAAATGTGAAGTGGTGCTTGCAGTGGCAAAATTTGCCACTCGGATGCTAGGGTGTTGTACATGATTGCATACGAGCCAACAACCATGTCTGTACGATGTTGTGGAGCTGAAATATGGCTTCTATAGGTTGCAATATGGTTGCTAGGTAGCTCTAAACGGTTGCTATGGTGTGGTTACACAGTTACCATGATGATATTTACAGACTGGTTTCCCAACCAAAACAAACAAACACACCCCCATGTCTATACGATGTTCTGGTGCTGAGATATAGCTCATTCATGTGTTTGTACGGTTGCTAGGGTACTCCAAATGGTTGCTACGGTTTGTTTATACAGTTTATGGGGTAATATTTAAAGAGTATTTGCAAGTCTGGGTCAAAAAATGCCCAACTCTGTGTTTTTACAATGTTTTGTTGCTGAGATATGGCTTGTAAATGTTGTTCAATGGTTGCTAGGGGCCTGTAACTGGTTGCTAGGGCGTGGCTATGAAGTTGTTATGTCACTACTTATTGGCTGCTTGACAGGACAAATCAAAAGAGCCCAAATCCAAGGCTCTATGACCTTCAGAGCCAAAGATAAGATTTAGCAAATTTTGTGCCTATGTTAAGTCTATGGGACATTTTTCGGCTAATTTTTCGCCCGCCAGACGAACATCTTACACCCGATCGCTTATAAAAGTCATAGCACACCTCTCCTCAATAAACCGGTCGATTTGACACCTCATTCATGGGTCTGTGACAAACGGTGTGGGGCGAGTTACGTGCCGAAGTTTTGTCTAGGTGAATAGTAATCACAACACTAGAATGTACATTTCCTGAAGAAAATGTGAAGTGGTGCTTGCAGTGGCAAAACTCGCCACTGGGCAGATGCTAAAACAATTAACATGTTGTGATACCATGATATACCACGTTTTAGCATTATTTACCACGATTTACCATGTTTCTAAGATGATTTACTACGATTTACCACATTCCAGCATGATTTACTATGATTAACATGTTGTTAAAATGATGCTAGCATGATTAGCATGTTGTTAACATGATTAGCATGTTGGTAGCATGATGCTAGCATGATTAGCATGTTGCTAGCATGCTTTTAACAAGATGTTAGCATGATTAGCATTTTGCTAGCATGTTTTTAGCCAGATGCTAACATGATTAGCATTATGCTAGCTTGATTAACATATTGTTAGCATAATGCTAGCTTGAATAGCATTTTGCTAGCATGATGCTAGCTTAATTAGCATATTGGTAGCATGATTAGCATGTTGCTAGCATGATGCTAGCTTGATTAGCATTATGTTAGCATGATGCTAGCTTGATTAGCATGTTGGTAGCTTGATGCTAGCATGATTAGCATGTTTTTAGCTAGATGCTAACATGATTAACATGTGTCTAACATAATGCTAGCTTGATTAGCATGATGCTAGCATGATGCTAGCTTGATTAGCATGTTGCTAGCATTATGATAGCTTGATTAGCATTATGTTAGCATGATGCTAGCTTGATTAGCATGTTGGTAGCTTGATGCTAGCATGATTAGCATGTTGCTAGCATGTTTTTAGCTAGACGCTAACATGATTAGCATGTTGCTAGCATGATGCTAGCTTGATTAGCATGTTGCTAGCATAATGCTAGCTTGATTAGCATGTTGCTAGCATGATGCTAGCTTGATTAGCATGTTGCTAGCATTATGTTAGCTTGATTAGCATGTTGCTAGCATTATGCTAGCTTGATTAGCATGTTGGTAGCTTGATGCTAGCATGTTTAGCATGTTGCTAGCAGGTTTTTAGCTAGACGCTAACATGATTAGCATGTTGCTAGCATAATGCTAGCTTGATTAGCATGTTGCTAGCATGATGCTAGCTCAATTAGCATATTGGTAGCATGATGCTAGCATGATTAGCATTTTGCTAGCATGATGCTAGCTTGATTAGCATGTTGGTAGCTTGATGCTAGCATGATTAGCCTGTTTTTAGCTAGACGCTAACATGATTAGCATGTTGCTAGCATGATGCTAGCTTGATTAGCATTTTGCTAGCATTATGATAGCTTGATTAGCATGATGCTAGCATGTTGCTAGCTTGATTAGCATGATGCTAGCATGATTAGCATGTTGCTAGCATGTTTTTAGCAAGATGCTGTTGCCAGGTGGTGGTTGCTAGGGTTTTCTGGGTGGTTGCTATGGTGTTGCTAGGCAGTTGCTAAGGTGTTCTGGGTGGTTGCAAGGCAGTTGCTAGGGTACTCTTGGTGGTTGCTAGGCAGTTGCTAGGGTATTCTTGGTGGTTGCTAGGGCATTGTTAGGTGGTTGCTATGGTGTTGCTAGGCAGTTGCTATGGTATTCTGGGTGGATGCTAGGGCGTTGCTAGGCAGTTGCTAGTGTGTTCTGGGTGGTTACTAGGCAGTTGCTAGGTGTTCTGGGTGGTTGCTAGGCAGTTGCTAGGGTGTTCTGGGTGGTTGCTAGAGTTTTTTGGTGGTTACTAGAGCATTTCTAGACGTTGCTAGGGTGTTCAGGGTGGTTGCTAAGGTATTTTTGGTAGTTGCTATGGTGTTACTAGGTGGTTGGTAGTTGTCAAATATGGTTACTATGGAGTTTTTATAGAGTTCTTAAAATCTTTAATAACGAGTTCCTTCAGTACGGCACTCGGCCTGCGGCCTCGTGCCTATGGCCGAATAGGCACAAGCATGGAGCAATATCGCAAGGCTACGAGTGTGAAATTGCTTTAAAAAATATAAAAAAAATGTTTTTATATTATTTATTGGTTTAGGGTGGTTGCTAGGGAGCTCAGAGTGGTTGCTAGGGTGCTGTAACTGGTTGCTAGGGTGTGGCTATGAAGATTTTAGGCCATTACTTATTGGCTGCTTGATAATATAAATCCTCTGAGGGAGAGAGAGAGGGAGAGAAACGCAGGGGTGTCAGGCCCTTTGGAGTGGTGTGTGTGAAAACGGCAGTTGGGATTCAAATGTTTTTAGAACTCCCCATGTAAAGTCAATGGGACTTTTTTGGCCGCTTTTTCGTCCGCTGTGCGAACATCGTACACCCGATCGCTTAGAAAAGATATAGCACACCTCTCCTCAATGAGCCGCTCGATTTGACACCTCACTCAGGGGTCTGTGACAAACGGTGCGGGGCGCATTACGCGCCAAACTTTTGGCAGAATAATAATAATAAGAATAATAAGTATGAGTGACAATAACACTAGTGTTGCTTTGAAAAAGCACCACTAACTAGAATGTACATTTCCTGAAGAAAATGTGAAGTGGTGCTTGCAGTGGCAAAACTCGCCACTCGGTTGCTTGGGTGTTGTACATGATTGCATACGAGCCAACAACCATGTCTGTATGATGTTGTGGAGCTAAAATATGGCTTCTATATGTTGCAACATGGTTGCTAGGTGGCTCTAAACGGTTGCTAGGGTGTGAATACACAGTTACCATGGTGATATTTACAGACTGTTTTCCAACCTAAACTAATGAGCCAACCCCCATCTCTATACAATATTCTGATGCAGAGATGTAGGTCTTGTAAAATGGTTGCTAGGGTACTCTGTTTGGTTGCTATGGAGTTGCTAGGCAGCTGCCAATGATGAAACTCTAAAGGCTTCTTGTCACTATGAATGATATAAAGCAACTCTCATGCCTCTGTGACATTCAGAATGGAAGATATCCCTCTTTGGATTTTGGTTGCTAGGGTACTCTATTTGGTTGCTATGGAGTGGCTTGGCAGCTGCCAATAATGAAACTACAAAGGCTGCTTGTCAGTATGAATGATATAAACCAATTCCCATGCCTGTGTGACATTCAGAATGGAAGATATGCCTCTTTGGATTTTGGTTGCTAGGGCACTCTGTTTGGTTGCTATGGAGTTGCTTGGCAGCTGCTAATGATGAAAATGCAAAGGCTTCTTGTCAGTATGAATGATATAAACCAACTCCCATCTCTATACGATGTTCTGATGCAGAGATATAGGTCTTGCTAAACGGTTGCTAGGGTACTCTGTTTGGTTGCTAGGGAGTGGCTTGGCAGCTGCCAATGATGAAACTACAAAGGCTGCTTGTCAGTATGAATTATATAAACCAACTCCCATGCCTCTGTGACATTCAGAATGGAAGATATCCCTCTTTGGATTTTGGTTGCTAGGGTACTCTGTTTGGTTGCTACGGAGTTGCTTGGCAGCTGCCAGTCATGAAACTCCAAAGGCTGCTTGTCAGTATGAATGATATAAACCAACTCCCATGCCTCTGTGACATTCAGAATGGAAGATATCCCTCTTTGGATTTTGGTTGCTAGGGTACTCTATATGGTTGCTAGTGAGTGGCTTGGCAGCTGCCAATAATGAAACTACAAAGGCTGCTTGTCAGTATGAATGATATAAACCAACTCCCATGCCTGTGTGACATTCAGAATGGAAGATATGCCTCTTTGGATTTTGGTTGCTAGGGTACTCTGTTTGGTTGCTATGGAGTTGCTTGACAACTGCCAACGATGAAACTGCAAAGGCTTCTTGTCACTATGAATGATATAAACCAACTCCCATGCCTCTGTGACATTCAGAATGGAAGATATCCCTCTTTGGATTTTGGTTGCTAGGGTACTCTGTTTAGTTGCTACGGAGTTGCTTGGCAGCTGCCAGTCATGAAACTCCAGAGGCTGCTTGTCAGTATGAATGATATAAACCAACTCCCATGCCTCTGTGACATTCAGAATGGAAGATATCCCTCTTTGGATTTTGGTTGCTAGGGTACTCTGTTTGGTTGCTAGGGAGTGGCGTGGCAGCTGCCAATAATGAAACTACAGAGGCTGCTTGTCAGTATGAATGATATAAACCAACTCCCATGCCTGTGTGACATTCAGAATGGAAGATATGCCTCTTTGGATTTTGGTTGCTAGGGCACTCTGTTTGGTTGCTATGGAGTTGCTTGGCAGCTGCTAATGATGAAAATGCAAAGGCTTCTTGTCAGTATGAATGATATAAACCAACTCCCATCTCTATACGATGTTCTGATGCAGAGATATAGGTCTTGCTAAACGGTTGCTAGGGTACTCTGTTTGGTTGCTAGGGAGTGGCTTGGCAGCTGCCAATGATGAAACTACAAAGGCTGCTTGTCAGTATGAATTATATAAACCAACTCCCATGCCTCTGTGACATTCAGAATGGAAGATATCCCTCTTTGGATTTTGGTTGCTAGGGTACTCTGTTTGGTTGCTATGGAGTTGCTTGACAACTGCCAACGATGAAACTGCAAAGGCTTCTTGTCACTATGAATGATATAAACCAACTCCCATGCCTCTGTGACATTCAGAATGGAAGATATCCCTCTTTGGATTTTGGTTGCTAGGGTACTCTGTTTGGTTGCTACGGAGTTGCTTGGCAGCTGCCAGTCATGAAACTCCAAAGGCTGCTTGTCAGTATGAATGATATAAACCAACTCCCATGCCTCTGTGACATTCAGAATGGAAGATATCCCTCTTTGGATTTTGGTTGCTAGGGTACTCTGTTTGGTTGCTAGGGAGTGGCGTGGCAGCTGCCAATCATGAAATTCCAAAGGCTGCTTGTCAGTATGAATTATATAAACCAACTCCCATGCCTCTGTGACATTCAGAATGGAAGATATCCCTCTTTGGATTTTGGTTGCTAGGGTACTCTGTTTGGTTGCTATGGAGTTGCTTGACAACTGCCAATGATGAAACTGCAAAGGCTTCTTGTCACTATGAATGATATAAACCAACTCCCATGCCTCTGTGACATTCAGAATGGAAGATATCCCTCTTTGGATTTTGGTTGCTAGGGTACTCTGTTTGGTTGCTAGGGAGTGGCTTGGCAGCTGCCAGTCATGAAACTCCAAAGGCTGCTTGTCAGTATGAATGATATAAACCAACTCCCATGCCTCTGTGACATTCAGAATGGAAGATATCCCTCTTTGGATTTTGGTTGCTAAGGTGCTCGACAATGGTTGCTAGGGATGGGCTAGGAAGTGTTGAGGTGATTCATGATTGGCTGTTTGCTGCTCCGAGTCAAATGAGACCACCCTCATGTTTCTATGACAAATCAGTCCGGAGATATCCCTTTGATGTCTTTCAATGGAAGTCTATGGAACTTGTTGCTAAGGTGCTCTAAATGGTTGCTAGGGCGTGGCTTGATAGCTTCACAATGATCCTGAGAGACTGATTGGTCATCTGAGTAAAATGAGCCCGCCCCCTTGTCTCTATGACACTGTGATCCAGAGCTATGTTCAATACAAAAACCTTATGTAATTTACCATAGTAGGAAAAACACATGCTATGGTGTAGGACGGCCCATTTCATGGGCCGTCCTACACCATAGTAAGTCAATGGGAAACTTTGGGCAGCTCCTGACCCCCAGGGGTGCAACTTTTACCCCATTGTGAGGTATGTTCTTACAGAGCCTGTCAGCCTCTTCAAATGTGGCAAATCACACGTTTCTGCAAAATCCTCACTCAGAGCTACGAGTCATCAAAGTTCGTCGCAATGTTAAGTCTATGGGATTTTTTCGGCCGCTTTTTCGCCCCTGGGGCGATCACCGTACCCCCGATCGCTTATAAAAGTCATAGCACACCTCTCCTCAATACGCTGGTCGATTTGACACCTCATTCATGGGTCTGTGACAAACGGTGCGGGACGAGTTACGCGCCAAACTTTTGTGTGGAAGAATAAGAATAATAAGAATAATAAGTATGGAGAATAACAATAGTGTTGCTTTGAAAAGCACCACTAATAAGTATGGAGAATAACAATAGTGTTGCTTTGAAAAGCACCACTAACTAGAATGTACATTTCCTGAAGAAAATGTGAAGTGGTGCTTGCAGTGGCAAAACTCGCCACTCGGTTGCTTGGGTGTTGTACATGATTGCATACGAGCCAACAACCATGTCTGTATGATGTTGTGGAGCTAAAATATGGCTTCTATATGTTGCAACATGGTTGCTAGGTGGCTCTAAACGGTTGCTAGGGTGTGAATACACAGTTACCATGGTGATATTTACAGACTGTTTTCCAACCTAAACTAATGAGCCAACCCCCATCTCTATACAATATTCTGATGCAGAGATGTAGGTCTTGTAAAATGGTTACTAGGGTACTCTGTTTGGTTGCTATGGAGTTGCTAGGCAGCTGCCAATGATGAAACTCTAAAGGCTTCTTGTCACTATGAATGATATAAAGCAACTCTCATGCCTCTGTGACATTCAGAATGGAAGATATCCCTCTTTGGATTTTGGTTGCTAGGGTACTCTATTTGGTTGCTATGGAGTGGCTTGGCAGCTGCCAATAATGAAACTACAAAGGCTGCTTGTCAGTATGAATGATATAAACCAATTCCCATGCCTGTGTGACATTCAGAATGGAAGATATGCCTCTTTGGATTTTGGTTGCTAGGGCACTCTGTTTGGTTGCTATGGAGTTGCTTGGCAGCTGCTAATGATGAAAATGCAAAGGCTTCTTGTCAGTATGAATGATATAAACCAACTCCCATCTCTATACGATGTTCTGATGCAGAGATATAGGTCTTGCTAAACGGTTGCTAGGGTACTCTGTTTGGTTGCTAGGGAGTGGCTTGGCAGCTGCCAATGATGAAACTACAAAGGCTGCTTGTCAGTATGAATTATATAAACCAACTCCCATGCCTCTGTGACATTCAGAATGGAAGATATCCCTCTTTGGATTTTGGTTGCTAGGGTACTCTGTTTGGTTGCTACGGAGTTGCTTGGCAGCTGCCAGTCATGAAACTCCAAAGGCTGCTTGTCAGTATGAATGATATAAACCAACTCCCATGCCTCTGTGACATTCAGAATGGAAGATATCCCTCTTTGGATTTTGGTTGCTAGGGTACTCTATATGGTTGCTAGTGAGTGGCTTGGCAGCTGCCAATAATGAAACTACAAAGGCTGCTTGTCAGTATGAATGATATAAACCAACTCCCATGCCTGTGTGACATTCAGAATGGAAGATATGCCTCTTTGGATTTTGGTTGCTAGGGTACTCTGTTTGGTTGCTATGGAGTTGCTTGACAACTGCCAACGATGAAACTGCAAAGGCTTCTTGTCACTATGAATGATATAAACCAACTCCCATGCCTCTGTGACATTCAGAATGGAAGATATCCCTCTTTGGATTTTGGTTGCTAGGGTACTCTGTTTAGTTGCTACGGAGTTGCTTGGCAGCTGCCAGTCATGAAACTCCAAAGGCTGCTTGTCAGTATGAATGATATAAACCAACTCCCATGCCTCTGTGACATTCAGAATGGAAGATATCCCTCTTTGGATTTTGGTTGCTAGGGTACTCTGTTTGGTTGCTAGGGAGTGGCGTGGCAGCTGCCAATAATGAAACTACAGAGGCTGCTTGTCAGTATGAATGATATAAACCAACTCCCATGCCTGTGTGACATTCAGAATGGAAGATATGCCTCTTTGGATTTTGGTTGCTAGGGCACTCTGTTTGGTTGCTATGGAGTTGCTTGGCAGCTGCTAATGATGAAAATGCAAAGGCTTCTTGTCAGTATGAATGATATCAACCAACTCCCATCTCTATACGATGTTCTGATGCAGAGATATAGGTCTTGCTAAACGGTTGCTAGGGTACTCTGTTTGGTTGCTAGGGAGTGGCTTGGCAGCTGCCAATGATGAAACTACAAAGGCTGCTTGTCAGTATGAATTAAATAAACCAACTCCCATGCCTCTGTGACATTCAGAATGGAAGATATCCCTCTTTGGATTTTGGTTGCTAGGGTACTCTGTTTGGTTGCTACGGAGTTGCTTGGCAGCTGCCAGTCATGAAACTCCAAAGGCTGCTTGTCAGTATGAATGATATAAACCAACTCCCATGCCTCTGTGACATTCAGAATGGAAGATATCCCTCTTTGGATTTTGGTTGCTAGGGTACTCTATATGGTTGCTAGTGAGTGGCTTGGCAGCTGCCAATAATGAAACTACAAAGGCTGCTTGTCAGTATGAATGATATAAACCAACTCCCATGCCTGTGTGACATTCAGAATGGAAGATATGCCTCTTTGGATTTTGGTTGCTAGGGTACTCTGTTTGGTTGCTATGGAGTTGCTTGACAACTGCCAACGATGAAACTGCAAAGGCTTCTTGTCACTATGAATGATATAAACCAACTCCCATGCCTCTGTGACATTCAGAATGGAAGATATCCCTCTTTGGATTTTGGTTGCTAGGGTACTCTGTTTAGTTGCTACGGAGTTGCTTGGCAGCTGCCAGTCATGAAACTCCAAAGGCTGCTTGTCAGTATGAATGATATAAACCAACTCCCATGCCTCTGTGACATTCAGAATGGAAGATATCCCTCTTTGGATTTTGGTTGCTAGGGTACTCTGTTTGGTTGCTAGGGAGTGGCGTGGCAGCTGCCAATAATGAAACTACAGAGGCTGCTTGTCAGTATGAATGATATAAACCAACTCCCATGCCTGTGTGACATTCAGAATGGAAGATATGCCTCTTTGGATTTTGGTTGCTAGGGCACTCTGTTTGGTTGCTATGGAGTTGCTTGGCAGCTGCTAATGATGAAAATGCAAAGGCTTCTTGTCAGTATGAATGATATAAACCAACTCCCATCTCTATACGATGTTCTGATGCAGAGATATAGGTCTTGCTAAACGGTTGCTAGGGTACTCTGTTTGGTTGCTAGGGAGTGGCTTGGCAGCTGCCAATGATGAAACTCCAAAGGCTGCTTGTCAGTATGAATGATATAAACCAACTCCCATGCCTCTGTGACATTCAGAATGGAAGATATCCCTCTTTGGATTTTGGTTGCTAAGGTGCTCGACAATGGTTGCTAGGGATGGGCTAGGAAGTGTTGAGGTGATTCATGATTGGCTGTTTGCTGCTCCGAGTCAAATGAGACCACCCTCATGTTTCTATGACAAATCAGTCCGGAGATATCCCTTTGATGTCTTTCAATGGAAGTCTATGGAACTTGTTGCTAAGGTGCTCTAAATGGTTGCTAGGGCGTGGCTTGATAGCTTCACAATGATCCTGAGAGACTGATTGGTCATCTGAGTAAAATGAGCCCGCCCCCTTGTCTCTATGACACTGTGATCCAGAGCTATGTTCAATACAAAAACCTTATGTAATTTACCATAGTAGGAAAAACACATGCTATGGTGTAGGACGGCCCATTTCATGGGCCGTCCTACACCATAGTAAGTCAATGGGAAACTTTGGGCAGCTCCTGACCCCCAGGGGTGCAACTTTTACCCCATTGTGAGGTATGTTCTTACAGAGCCTGTCAGCCTCTTCAAATGTGGCAAATCACACGTTTCTGCGAAATCCTCACTCAGAGCTACGAGTCATCAAAGTTCGTCGCAATGTTAAGTCTATGGGATTTTTTCGGCCGCTTTTTCGCCCCTGGGGCGATCACCGTACCCCCGATCGCTTATAAAAGTCATAGCACACCTCTCCTCAATACGCTGGTCGATTTGACACCTCATTCATGGGTCTGTGACAAACGGTGCGGGACGAGTTACGCGCCAAACTTTTGTGTGGAAGAATAATAATAATAAGAATAATAAGTATGGAGAATAACAATAGTGTTGCTTTGAAAAGCACCACTAACTAGAATGTACATTTCCTGAAGAAAATGTGAAGTGGTGCTTGCAGTGGCAAAACTCGCCACTCGGTTGCTTGGGTGTTGTACATGATTGCATACGAGCCAACAACCATGTCTGTATGATGTTGTGGAGCTAAAATATGGCTTCTATATGTTGCAACATGGTTGCTAGGTGGCTCTAAACGGTTGCTAGGGTGTGAATACACAGTTACCATGGTGATATTTACAGACTGTTTTCCAACCTAAACTAATGAGCCAACCCCCATCTCTATACAATATTCTGATGCAGAGATGTAGGTCTTGTAAAATGCTTGCTAGGGTACTCTGTTTGGTTGCTATGGAGTTGCTAGGCAGCTGCCAATGATGAAACTACAAAGGCTGCTTGTCAGTATGAATGATATAAACCAACTCCCATGCCTCTGTGACATTCAGAATGGAAGATATCCCTCTTTGGATTTTGGTTGCTAGGGTACTCTGTTTGGTTGCTAGGGAGTGGCGTGGCAGCTGCCAATAATGAAACTACAGAGGCTGCTTGTCAGTATGAATGATATAAACCAACTCCCATGCCTGTGTGACATTCAGAATGGAAGATATGCCTCTTTGGATTTTGGTTGCTAGGGCACTCTGTTTGGTTGCTATGGAGTTGCTTGGCAGCTGCTAATGATGAAAATGCAAAGGCTTCTTGTCAGTATGAATGATATAAACCAACTCCCATCTCTATACGATGTTCTGATGCAGAGATATAGGTCTTGCTAAACGGTTGCTAGGGTACTCTGTTTGGTTGCTACGGAGTTGCTTGGCAGCTGCCAGTCATGAAACTCCAAAGGCTGCTTGTCAGTATGAATGATATAAACCAACTCCCATGCCTCTGTGACATTCAGAATGGAAGATATCCCTCTTTGGATTTTGGTTGCTAGGGTACTCTGTTTGGTTGCTAGGGAGTGGCGTTGCAGCTGCCAATCATGAAATTCCAAAGGCTGCTTGTCAGTATGAATTATATAAACCAACTCCCATGCCTCTGTGACATTCAGAATGGAAGATATCCCTCTTTGGATTTTGGTTGCTAGGGTACTCTGTTTGGTTGCTATGGAGTTGCTAGGCAGCTTCCAATGATGAAACTCCAAAGGCTTCTTGCCACTATGAATGATATAAACCAACTCCCATGCCTCTGTGACATTCAGAACGGAAGATATCCCTCTTTGGATTTTGGTTGCTAGGGTACTCTGTTTGGTTGCTATGGAGTTGCTTGGCAGCTGCCAATGATGAAACTGCAAAGTCTTCTTGTCAGTATGAATGATACAAACCAACTCCCATGCCTCTGTGACATTCAGAATGGAAGATATCCCTCTTTGGATTTTGGTTGCTAGGGTACTCTGTTTTGTTGCTAGGGAGTGGCTTGGCAGCTGCCAATCATGAAACTCCAAAGGCTTCTTGTCACTATGAATGATATAAACCAACTCCCATGCCTCTGTGACATTCAGAATGGAAGAAATGCCTCTTTGGATTTTGGTTGCTAGGGTACTCTGTTTGGTTGCTATGGAGTTGCTAGGCAGCTGCCAATGATGAAACTCCAAAGGCTTCTTGCCACTATGAATGATATAAACCAACTCCCATGCCTCTGTGACATTCAGAACGGAAGATATCCCTCTTTGGATTTTGGTTGCTAGGGTACTCGGTTTGGTTGCTAGGGAGTGGCGTAGCAGCTGCCAATCATGAAATTCCAAAGGCTGCTTGTCAGTATTAATTATATAAACCAACTCCCATGCCTCTGTGACATTCAGAATGGAAGATATCCCTCTTTGGATTTTGGTTGCTAGGGTACTCTGTTTGGTTGCTAGGGAGTGGCGTGGCAGCTGCCAATCATGAAACTCCAAAGGCTGCTTGTCAGTATGAATGATATAAACCAACTCCCATGCCTCTGTGACATACAGAATGGAAGATATCCCTCTCTGGATTTTGGTTGCTAGGGTACTCTATTTGGTTGCTAGGGAGTGGCTTGGCAGCTGGCAGTCATGAAACTCCAAAGGCTGCTTGTCAGTATGAATGATATAAACCAACTCCCATGCCTCTGTGACATTCAGAATGGAAGATATCCCTCTTTGGATTTTGGTTGCTAAGGTGCTCGACAATGGTTGCTAGGGATGGGCTAGGAAGTGTTGAGGTGATTCATGATTGGCTGTTTGCTGCCCCGAGTCAAATGAGACCACCCTCATGTTTCTATGACAATTCAGTCCGGAGATATCCCTTTGATCTCTTTCAATGGAAGTCTATGGAACTTGTTGCTAAGGTGCTCTAAATGGTTGCTAGGGCATGGCTTGATAGCGTCACAATGATCCTGAGAGACTGATTGGTCGTCTGAGTAAAATGAGCCCGCCCCCTTGTCTCTATGACACTGTGATCCAGAGCTACGTTCAATACAAAAACCTTATGTAATTTACCATAGTAGGAAAAACACATGCTATGGTGTAGGACGGCCCATTTCATGGGCCGTCCTACACCATAGTAAGTCAATGGGAAACTTTGGGCAGCTCCTGCCCCCCAGGTGTGCAACTTTTACCCCATTGTGAGGTATGTTCTTACAGAGCCTGTCAGCCTCTTCAAATGTGGCAAATCACACGTTTCTGCGAAATCCTCACTCAGAGCTACGAGTCATCAAAGTTCGTCGCAATGTTAAGTCTATGGGATTTTTCGACCGCTTTTTCGCCCCTGGGGCGATCACCGTACCCCCGATCGCTTATAAAAGTCATAGCACACCTCTCCTCAATACGCTGGTCGATTTGACACCTCATTCATGGGTCTGTGACAAACGGTGCGGGACGAGTTACGCGCCAAACTTTTGTGTGGAATAATAATAATAATAATAATAATAATAAGTATGGAGAATAACAATAGTGTTGCTTTGAAAAGCACCACTAATAACTAGAATGTACATTTCCTGAAGAAAATGTGAAGTGGTGCTTGCAGTGGCAAAACTCACCACTCGGTTGCTAGGGTGTTGTACATGATTGCATACGAGCCAACAACCATGTCTGTACGATGTTGTGGAGCTGAAATATGGCTTCTATATGTTTCAATATGGTTGCTAGGTGGCTCTAAACGGTTGCTATGGTGTGAATACACAGTAACCGTGGTGATATTTTACAGACTGTTTCCCAAACGAAACAAAAGAGCCAAACCCCATCTCTATACGATGTTCTGATGAAAAGACATGGGTCTTGATAAACGGTTGCTAGGGTACTCTGTTTGGTTGCTAGGGAGTGGTTTGGCAGCTGCCAATCATGAAACTCCAAAGGCTGCTTGTCAGTATGAATGATATAAACCAACTCCCATGCCTCTGTGACATTCAGAATGGAAGATATTCCTCTTTGGACTTTGGTTGCTAGGGTACTCTGTTTGGTTGCTATGGAGTTGCTTGGCAGCTGCCAATGATGAAACTGCAAAGGCTTCTTGTCACTATGAATGATATAAACCAACTCCCATGCCTCGGTGACATTCAGAATGGAAGATATCCCTCTTTTGATTTTGGTTGCTAGGGTACTCTGTTTGGTTGCTATGGAGTTGCTTGGCAGCTGCCAATGATGAAACTGCAAAGTCTTCTTGTCAGTATGAATGATACAAACCAACTCCCATGCCTCTGTGACATTCAGAATGGAAGATATCCCTCTTTGGATTTTGGTTGCTAGGGTACTCTGTTTTGTTGCTAGGGAGTGGCTTGGCAGCTGCCAATCATGAAACTCCAAAGGCTGCTTGTCAGTATGAATGATATAAACCAACTCCCATGCCTCTGTGACATTCAGAATGGAAGAAATGCCTCTTTGGATTTTGGTTGCTAGGGTACTCTGTTTGGTTGCTATGGAGTTGCTAGGCAGCTTCCAATGATGAAACTCCAAAGGCTTCTTGCCACTATGAATGATATAAACCAACTCCCATGCCTCTGTGACATTCAGAACGGAAGATATCCCTCTTTGGATTTTGGTTGCTAGGGTACTCTGTTTGGTTGCTATGGAGTTGCTTGGCAGCTGCCAATGATGAAACTGCAAAGTCTTCTTGTCAGTATGAATGATACAAACCAACTCCCATGCCTCTGTGACATTCAGAATGGAAGATATCCCTCTTTGGATTTTGGTTGCTAGGGTACTCTGTTTTGTTGCTAGGGAGTGGCTTGGCAGCTGCCAATCATGAAACTCCAAAGGCTTCTTGTCACTATGAATGATATAAACCAACTCCCATGCCTCTGTGACATTCAGAATGGAAGAAATGCCTCTTTGGATTTTGGTTGCTAGGGTACTCTGTTTGGTTGCTATGGAGTTGCTAGGCAGCTGCCAATGATGAAACTCCAAAGGCTTCTTGCCACTATGAATGATATAAACCAACTCCCATGCCTCTGTGACATTCAGAACGGAAGATATCCCTCTTTGGATTTTGGTTGCTAGGGTACTCGGTTTGGTTGCTAGGGAGTGGCGTAGCAGCTGCCAATCATGAAATTCCAAAGGCTGCTTGTCAGTATTAATTATATAAACCAACTCCCATGCCTCTGTGACATTCAGAATGGAAGATATCCCTCTTTGGATTTTGGTTGCTAGGGTACTCTGTTTGGTTGCTAGGGAGTGGCGTGGCAGCTGCCAATCATGAAACTCCAAAGGCTGCTTGTCAGTATGAATGATATAAACCAACTCCCATGCCTCTGTGACATACAGAATGGAAGATATCCCTCTCTGGATTTTGGTTGCTAGGGTACTCTATTTGGTTGCTAGGGAGTGGCTTGGCAGCTGGCAGTCATGAAACTCCAAAGGCTGCTTGTCAGTATGAATGATATAAACCAACTCCCATGCCTCTGTGACATTCAGAATGGAAGATATCCCTCTTTGGATTTTGGTTGCTAAGGTGCTCGACAATGGTTGCTAGGGATGGGCTAGGAAGTGTTGAGGTGATTCATGATTGGCTGTTTGCTGCCCCGAGTCAAATGAGACCACCCTCATGTTTCTATGACAATTCAGTCCGGAGATATCCCTTTGATCTCTTTCAATGGAAGTCTATGGAACTTGTTGCTAAGGTGCTCTAAATGGTTGCTAGGGCATGGCTTGATAGCGTCACAATGATCCTGAGAGACTGATTGGTCGTCTGAGTAAAATGAGCCCGCCCCCTTGTCTCTATGACACTGTGATCCAGAGCTACGTTCAATACAAAAACCTTATGTAATTTACCATAGTAGGAAAAACACATGCTATGGTGTAGGACGGCCCATTTCATGGGCCGTCCTACACCATAGTAAGTCAATGGGAAACTTTGGGCAGCTCCTGCCCCCCAGGGGTGCAACTTTTACCCCATTGTGAGGTATGTTCTTACAGAGCCTGTCAGCCTCTTCAAATGTGGCAAATCACACGTTTCTGCGAAATCCTCACTCAGAGCTACGAGTCATCAAAGTTCGTCGCAATGTTAAGTCTATGGGATTTTTCGACCGCTTTTTCGCCCCTGGGGCGATCACCGTACCCCCGATCGCTTATAAAAGTCATAGCACACCTCTCCTCAATACGCTGGTCGATTTGACACCTCATTCATGGGTCTGTGACAAACGGTGCGGGACGAGTTACGCGCCAAACTTTTGTGTGGAATAATAATAATAATAACTAGAATGTACATTTCCTGAAGAAAATGTGAAGTGGTGCTTGCAGTGGCAAAATTCGCCACTCGGTTGCTACGGTGTTGTACATGATTGCATACGAGCCAACAACCATGTCTGTACGATGTTGTGGAGCTGAAATATGGCTTCTATATGTTGCAATATGTCACTACTTATTGGCTGCTTGATAGGATGAATCAAAAGAGCCCAACCCCAAGGCTCTATGACCTTCTGAGCCAAAGATATGATTTTGCAAATTTTGTGCCTATGTTAAGTCTATGGGACATTTTTCGGCAAATTTTTCGCCTGCCAGACGAACATCGTACACCCGATCACTTATAAAAGTCATAGCACACCTCTCCTCAATAAACCGATCGATTTGACACCTCATTCAGGGGTCTGCGACAAACGGTGTGGGGCGAGTTACGCGCCAAAGTTTTGTCTAGGTGAATAGTAATCACAACACTAGAATGTACATTTCCTAAAGAAAATGTGAAGTGGTGCTTGCAGTGGCAAAACTCGCCACTGGGCAGATGCTAACACAATTAACATGTTGTGATACCATGATATACCACGTTTTAGCATTATTTACCACGATTTACCATGTTTCTAAGATGATTTACTACGATTTACCACATTCCAGCACGATTTACTATGATTAACATGTTGTTAAAATGATGCTAGCATGATTAGCATGTTGGTAGCATGATGCTAGCTTGATTATCATGATGTTAGCATTATGCTAGCTTGATTAGCATGTTGGTAGCTTGATGCTAGCATTATTAGCATGTTGCTAGCATGTTTTTAACTAAATGCTAACATGATTAGCATGTTTCTAGCATGATGCTAGCATGATTAGCATGTTGCTAGAATTATGCTAGCTTGATTAGCATGATGTTAGCATTATGCTAGCTTGATTAGCATGTTGGTAGCTTGATGCTAGCATGATTAGCATGTTGCTAGCATGTTTTTAGCTAGATGCTAACATGATTAGCATGTTTCTAGCATGATGCTAGCTTGATTAGCATGTTGTTAGCATAATGCTAGCTTGAATAGCATTTTGCTAGCATGATGCTAACATGATGCTAGCTTAATTAGCATATTGGTAGCATGATGCTAGCATGATTAGCATGTTGCTAGCATTATGCTAGCTTGATTAACATGTTGTTAGCATAATGCTAGCTTGAATAGCATTTTGCTAGCATGATGCTAGCTTAATTAGCATATTGGCAGCATGATGCTAGCTTGATTAGCTTGTTGGTAGCTTGATGCTAGCATGATTAGCATGTTTTTAGCTAGACGCTAATATGATTAGCATGTTTCTAGCATTATGCTAGCTTGATTAGCATGATGTTAGCATTATGCTAGCTTGATTAGCATGTTGGTAGCTTGATGCTAGCATGATTAGTATGTTGCTAGCATGTTTTTAGCTAGATGCTAACATGATTAGCATGTTTCTAGCATGATGCTAGCTTGATTAGCATGTTGCTAGCATAATGCTAGCTTGAATAGCATTTTGCTAGCATGATGCTAGCATTATTAGCATGTTGCTAGCTTGATTAGCATGATGCTAGCATGATTAGTATGTTGCTAGCATGTTTTTAGCAAGATGCTGTTGCCAGGTGGTGGTTGCTAGGGTTTTCTGGGTGGTTGCTATGGTGTTGCTAGGCAGTTGCTAAGGTGTTCTGGGTGGTTGCTAGGCAGTTGCTAGGGTATTCTTGGTGGTTGCTAGGCAGTTGCTAGGGTATTCTTGGTGGTTGCTAGGGCATTGCTAGGTGGTTGCTAAGGTGTTGCTAGGCAGTTGCTAGGGTGTTCTGGGTGGTTGCTAGGCGTTTTGGGTGGTTACTAGAGCATTTCTAGACGTTGCTAGGGTGTTCAGGGTGGTTGCTAAGGTATTTTTGGTAGTTGCTATGGTGTTACTAGGTGGTTGGTAGTTGTCAAATATGGTTACTATGGAGTTTTTATAGAGTTCTTAAAATCTTTAATAACGAGTTCCTTCAGTACGGCACTCGGCCGCTATGGCCGAATAGGCACAAGCATGGAGCAATATCGCAAGGCTACGAGTGTGATATTGCTTTAAAAAATGTAAAAAAAAAAAAATTATATTATTTATTGGTTTAGGGTGGTTGCTAGGGAGCTCAGAGTGGTTGCTAGGGTGCTGTAACTGGTTGCTAGGGTGTGGCTATGAAGATTTTAGGCCATTACTTATTGGTTGCTTGATAATATAAATCCTCTGAGGGAGAGAGAGAGGGAGAGAAACGCAGGGGTGTCAGGCCCTTTGGAGTGGTGTGTGTGAAAACGGCAGTTGGGATTCAAATGTTTTTAGAATGCCCAATGTTAAGTCAATGGGACTTTTTTGGCCGCTTTTTCGCCCGCTGTGCGAACATCGTACACCCGATCGCTTAGAAAAGTCATAGCACACCTCTCCTCAATGAGCCGGTCGATTTGACACCTCAATCAGGGGTCTGTGACAAACGGTGCGGGGCAAGTTACGCGCCAAACTTTTGTCCGGAATAATAAGAAGAATAATAAGTTTAGTGACAATAACACTAGTGGTGCTTTGAAAAAGCACCACTAACTAGAATGTACATTTCCTAAAGAAAATGTGAAGTGGTGCTTGCAGTGGCAAAACTCGCCACTGGGCAGATGCTAACACAATTAACATGTTGTGATACCATGATATACCACGTTTTAGCATTATTTACCACGATTTACCATGTTTCTAAGATGATTTACTACGATTTACCACATTCCAGCACGATTTACTATGATTAACATGTTGTTAAAATGATGCTAGCATGATTAGCATGTTGGTAGCATGATGCTAGCTTGATTATCATGATGTTAGCATTATGCTAGCTTGATTAGCATGTTGGTAGCTTGATGCTAGCATTATTAGCATGTTGCTAGCATGTTTTTAACTAAATGCTAACATGATTAGCATGTTTCTAGCATGATGCTAGCATGATTAGCATGTTGCTAGAATTATGCTAGCTTGATTAGCATGATGTTAGCATTATGCTAGCTTGATTAGCATGTTGGTAGCTTGATGCTAGCATGATTAGCATGTTGCTAGCATGTTTTTAGCTAGATGCTAACATGATTAGCATGTTTCTAGCATGATGCTAGCTTGATTAGCATGTTGTTAGCATAATGCTAGCTTGAATAGCATTTTGCTAGCATGATGCTAACATGATGCTAGCTTAATTAGCATATTGGTAGCATGATGCTAGCATGATTAGCATGTTGCTAGCATTATGCTAGCTTGATTAACATGTTGTTAGCATAATGCTAGCTTGAATAGCATTTTGCTAGCATGATGCTAGCTTAATTAGCATATTGGCAGCATGATGCTAGCTTGATTAGCTTGTTGGTAGCTTGATGCTAGCATGATTAGCATGTTTTTAGCTAGACGCTAATATGATTAGCATGTTTCTAGCATTATGCTAGCTTGATTAGCATGATGTTAGCATTATGCTAGCTTGATTAGCATGTTGGTAGCTTGATGCTAGCATGATTAGTATGTTGCTAGCATGTTTTTAGCTAGATGCTAACATGATTAGCATGTTTCTAGCATGATGCTAGCTTGATTAGCATGTTGCTAGCATAATGCTAGCTTGAATAGCATTTTGCTAGCATGATGCTAGCATTATTAGCATGTTGCTAGCTTGATTAGCATGATGCTAGCATGATTAGTATGTTGCTAGCATGTTTTTAGCAAGATGCTGTTGCCAGGTGGTGGTTGCTAGGGTTTTCTGGGTGGTTGCTATGGTGTTGCTAGGCAGTTGCTAAGGTGTTCTGGGTGGTTGCTAGGCAGTTGCTAGGGTATTCTTGGTGGTTGCTAGGCAGTTGCTAGGGTATTCTTGGTGGTTGCTAGGGCATTGCTAGGTGGTTGCTAAGGTGTTGCTAGGCAGTTGCTAGGGTGTTCTGGGTGGTTGCTAGGCGTTTTGGGTGGTTACTAGAGCATTTCTAGACGTTGCTAGGGTGTTCAGGGTGGTTGCTAAGGTATTTTTGGTAGTTGCTATGGTGTTACTAGGTGGTTGGTAGTTGTCAAATATGGTTACTATGGAGTTTTTATAGAGTTCTTAAAATCTTTAATAACGAGTTCCTTCAGTACGGCACTCGGCCGCTATGGCCGAATAGGCACAAGCATGGAGCAATATCGCAAGGCTACGAGTGTGATATTGCTTTAAAAAATGTAAAAAAAAAAAAATTATATTATTTATTGGTTTAGGGTGGTTGCTAGGGAGCTCAGAGTGGTTGCTAGGGTGCTGTAACTGGTTGCTAGGGTGTGGCTATGAAGATTTTAGGCCATTACTTATTGGTTGCTTGATAATATAAATCCTCTGAGGGAGAGAGAGAGGGAGAGAAACGCAGGGGTGTCAGGCCCTTTGGAGTGGTGTGTGTGAAAACGGCAGTTGGGATTCAAATGTTTTTAGAATGCCCAATGTTAAGTCAATGGGACTTTTTTGGCCGCTTTTTCGCCCGCTGTGCGAACATCGTACACCCGATCGCTTAGAAAAGTCATAGCACACCTCTCCTCAATGAGCCGGTCGATTTGACACCTCAATCAGGGGTCTGTGACAAACGGTGCGGGGCAAGTTACGCGCCAAACTTTTGTCCGGAATAATAAGAAGAATAATAAGTTTAGTGACAATAACACTAGTGGTGCTTTGAAAAAGCACCACTAATAATAATAATAAGTATGGAGAATAACAATAGTGTTGCTTTGAAAAGCACCACTAATAACTAGAATGTACATTTCCTGAAGAAAATGTGAAGTGGTGCTTGCAGTGGCAAAACTCACCACTCGGTTGCTAGGGTGTTGTACATGATTGCATACGAGCCAACAACCATGTCTGTACGATGTTGTGGAGCTGAAATATGGCTTCTATATGTTTCAATATGGTTGCTAGGTGGCTCTAAACGGTTGCTATGGTGTGAATACACAGTAACCGTGGTGATATTTTACAGACTGTTTCCCAAACGAAACAAAAGAGCCAAACCCCATCTCTATACGATGTTCTGATGAAAAGACATGGGTCTTGATAAACGGTTGCTAGGGTACTCTGTTTGGTTGCTAGGGAGTGGTTTGGCAGCTGCCAATCATGAAACTCCAAAGGCTGCTTGTCAGTATGAATGATATAAACCAACTCCCATGCCTCTGTGACATTCAGAATGGAAGATATTCCTCTTTGGACTTTGGTTGCTAGGGTACTCTGTTTGGTTGCTATGGAGTTGCTTGGCAGCTGCCAATGATGAAACTGCAAAGGCTTCTTGTCACTATGAATGATATAAACCAACTCCCATGCCTCGGTGACATTCAGAATGGAAGATATACCTCTTTTGATTTTGGTTGCTAGGGTACTCTGTTTGGTTGCTATGGAGTTGCTTGGCAGCTGCCAATGATGAAACTGCAAAGTCTTCTTGTCAGTATGAATGATACAAACCAACTCCCATGCCTCTGTGACATTCAGAATGGAAGATATCCCTCTTTGGATTTTGGTTGCTAGGGTACTCTGTTTTGTTGCTAGGGAGTGGCTTGGCAGCTGCCAATCATGAAACTCCAAAGGCTGCTTGTCAGTATGAATGATATAAACCAACTCCCATGCCTCTGTGACATTCAGAATGGAAGAAATGCCTCTTTGGATTTTGGTTGCTAGGGTACTCTGTTTGGTTGCTATGGAGTTGCTAGGCAGCTTCCAATGATGAAACTCCAAAGGCTTCTTGCCACTATGAATGATATAAACCAACTCCCATGCCTCTGTGACATTCAGAACGGAAGATATCCCTCTTTGGATTTTGGTTGCTAGGGTACTCTGTTTGGTTGCTATGGAGTTGCTTGGCAGCTGCCAATGATGAAACTGCAAAGTCTTCTTGTCAGTATGAATGATACAAACCAACTCCCATGCCTCTGTGACATTCAGAATGGAAGATATCCCTCTTTGGATTTTGGTTGCTAGGGTACTCTGTTTTGTTGCTAGGGAGTGGCTTGGCAGCTGCCAATCATGAAACTCCAAAGGCTTCTTGTCACTATGAATGATATAAACCAACTCCCATGCCTCTGTGACATTCAGAATGGAAGAAATGCCTCTTTGGATTTTGGTTGCTAGGGTACTCTGTTTGGTTGCTATGGAGTTGCTAGGCAGCTGCCAATGATGAAACTCCAAAGGCTTCTTGCCACTATGAATGATATAAACCAACTCCCATGCCTCTGTGACATTCAGAACGGAAGATATCCCTCTTTGGATTTTGGTTGCTAGGGTACTCGGTTTGGTTGCTAGGGAGTGGCGTAGCAGCTGCCAATCATGAAATTCCAAAGGCTGCTTGTCAGTATTAATTATATAAACCAACTCCCATGCCTCTGTGACATTCAGAATGGAAGATATCCCTCTTTGGATTTTGGTTGCTAGGGTACTCTGTTTGGTTGCTAGGGAGTGGCGTGGCAGCTGCCAATCATGAAACTCCAAAGGCTGCTTGTCAGTATGAATGATATAAACCAACTCCCATGCCTCTGTGACATACAGAATGGAAGATATCCCTCTCTGGATTTTGGTTGCTAGGGTACTCTATTTGGTTGCTAGGGAGTGGCTTGGCAGCTGGCAGTCATGAAACTCCAAAGGCTGCTTGTCAGTATGAATGATATAAACCAACTCCCATGCCTCTGTGACATTCAGAATGGAAGATATCCCTCTTTGGATTTTGGTTGCTAAGGTGCTCGACAATGGTTGCTAGGGATGGGCTAGGAAGTGTTGAGGTAATTCATGATTGGCTGTTTGCTGCCCCGAGTCAAATGAGACCACCCTCATGTTTCTATGACAATTCAGTCCGGAGATATCCCTTTGATCTCTTTCAATGGAAGTCTATGGAACTTGTTGCTAAGGTGCTCTAAATGGTTGCTAGGGCATGGCTTGATAGCGTCACAATGATCCTGAGAGACTGATTGGTCGTCTGAGTAAAATGAGCCCGCCCCCTTGTCTCTATGACACTGTGATCCAGAGCTACGTTCAATACAAAAACCTTATGTAATTTACCATAGTAGGAAAAACACATGCTATGGTGTAGGACGGCCCATTTCATGGGCCGTCCTACACCATAGTAAGTCAATGGGAAACTTTGGGCAGCTCCTGCCCCCCAGGGGTGCAACTTTTACCCCATTGTGAGGTATGTTCTTACAGAGCCTGTCAGCCTCTTCAAATGTGGCAAATCACACGTTTCTGCGAAATCCTCACTCAGAGCTACGAGTCATCAAAGTTCGTCGCAATGTTAAGTCTATGGGATTTTTCGACCGCTTTTTCGCCCCTGGGGCGATCACCGTACCCCCGATCGCTTATAAAAGTCATAGCACACCTCTCCTCAATACGCTGGTCGATTTGACACCTCATTCATGGGTCTGTGACAAACGGTGCGGGACGAGTTACGCGCCAAACTTTTGTGTGGAAGAATAATAATAATAAGAATAATAAGTATGGAGAATAACAATAGTGTTGCTTTGAAAAGCACCACTAATAAGAATAACTAGAATGTACATTTCCTGAAGAAAATGTGAAGTGGTGCTTGCAGTGGCAAAACTCACCACTCGGTTGCTAGGGTGTTGTACATGATTGCATACGAGCCAACAACCATGTCTGTACGATGTTGTGGAGCTGAAATATGGCTTCTATATGTTTCAATATGGTTGCTAGGTGGCTCTAAACGGTTGCTATGGTGTGAATACACAGTAACCGTGGTGATATTTTACAGACTGTTTCCCAAACGAAACAAAAGAGCCAAACCCCATCTCTATACGATGTTCTGATGAAAAGACATGGGTCTTGATAAACGGTTGCTAGGGTACTCTGTTTGGTTGCTAGGGAGTGGTTTGGCAGCTGCCAATCATGAAACTCCAAAGGCTGCTTGTCAGTATGAATGATATAAACCAACTCCCATGCCTCTGTGACATTCAGAATGGAAGATATTCCTCTTTGGACTTTGGTTGCTAGGGTACTCTGTTTGGTTGCTATGGAGTTGCTTGGCAGCTGCCAATGATGAAACTGCAAAGGCTTCTTGTCACTATGAATGATATAAACCAACTCCCATGCCTCGGTGACATTCAGAATGGAAGATATCCCTCTTTTGATTTTGGTTGCTAGGGTACTCTGTTTGGTTGCTATGGAGTTGCTTGGCAGCTGCCAATGATGAAACTGCAAAGTCTTCTTGTCAGTATGAATGATACAAACCAACTCCCATGCCTCTGTGACATTCAGAATGGAAGATATCCCTCTTTGGATTTTGGTTGCTAGGGTACTCTGTTTTGTTGCTAGGGAGTGGCTTGGCAGCTGCCAATCATGAAACTCCAAAGGCTGCTTGTCAGTATGAATGATATAAACCAACTCCCATGCCTCTGTGACATTCAGAATGGAAGAAATGCCTCTTTGGATTTTGGTTGCTAGGGTACTCTGTTTGGTTGCTATGGAGTTGCTAGGCAGCTGCCAATGATGAAACTCCAAAGGCTTCTTGCCACTATGAATGATATAAACCAACTCCCATGCCTCTGTGACATTCAGAACGGAAGATATCCCTCTTTGGATTTTGGTTGCTAGGGTACTCGGTTTGGTTGCTAGGGAGTGGCGTAGCAGCTGCCAATCATGAAATTCCAAAGGCTGCTTGTCAGTATTAATTATATAAACCAACTCCCATGCCTCTGTGACATTCAGAATGGAAGATATCCCTCTTTGGATTTTGGTTGCTAGGGTACTCTGTTTGGTTGCTAGGGAGTGGCGTGGCAGCTGCCAATCATGAAACTCCAAAGGCTGCTTGTCAGTATGAATGATATAAACCAACTCCCATGCCTCTGTGACATACAGAATGGAAGATATCCCTCTCTGGATTTTGGTTGCTAGGGTACTCTATTTGGTTGCTAGGGAGTGGCTTGGCAGCTGGCAGTCATGAAACTCCAAAGGCTGCTTGTCAGTATGAATGATATAAACCAACTCCCATGCCTCTGTGACATTCAGAATGGAAGATATCCCTCTTTGGATTTTGGTTGCTAAGGTGCTCGACAATGGTTGCTAGGGATGGGCTAGGAAGTGTTGAGGTGATTCATGATTGGCTGTTTGCTGCCCCGAGTCAAATGAGACCACCCTCATGTTTCTATGACAATTCAGTCCGGAGATATCCCTTTGATCTCTTTCAATGGAAGTCTATGGAACTTGTTGCTAAGGTGCTCTAAATGGTTGCTAGGGCATGGCTTGATAGCGTCACAATGATCCTGAGAGACTGATTGGTCGTCTGAGTAAAATGAGCCCGCCCCCTTGTCTCTATGACACTGTGATCCAGAGCTACGTTCAATACAAAAACCTTATGTAATTTACCATAGTAGGAAAAACACATGCTATGGTGTAGGACGGCCCATTTCATGGGCCGTCCTACACCATAGTAAGTCAATGGGAAACTTTGGGCAGCTCCTGCCCCCCAGGGGTGCAACTTTTACCCCATTGTGAGGTATGTTCTTACAGAGCCTGTCAGCCTCTTCAAATGTGGCAAATCACACGTTTCTGCGAAATCCTCACTCAGAGCTACGAGTCATCAAAGTTCGTCGCAATGTTAAGTCTATGGGATTTTTCGACCGCTTTTTCGCCCCTGGGGCGATCACCGTACCCCCGATCGCTTATAAAAGTCATAGCACACCTCTCCTCAATACGCTGGTCGATTTGACACCTCATTCATGGGTCTGTGACAAACGGTGCGGGACGAGTTACGCGCCAAACTTTTGTGTGGAAGAATAATAATAACTAGAATGTACATTTCCTGAAGAAAATGTGAAGTGGTGCTTGCAGTGGCAAAATTCGCCACTCGGTTGCTACGGTGTTGTACATGATTGCATACGAGCCAACAACCATGTCTGTACGATGTTGTGGAGCTGAAATATGGCTTCTATATGTTGCAATATGTCACTACTTATTGGCTGCTTGATAGGATGAATCAAAAGAGCCCAACCCCAAGGCTCTATGACCTTCTGAGCCAAAGATATGATTTTGCAAATTTTGTGCCTATGTTAAGTCTATGGGACATTTTTCGGCAAATTTTTCGCCTGCCAGACGAACATCGTACACCCGATCACTTATAAAAGTCATAGCACACCTCTCCTCAATAAACCGATCGATTTGACACCTCATTCAGGGGTCTGCGACAAACGGTGTGGGGCGAGTTACGCGCCAAAGTTTTGTCTAGGTGAATAGTAATCACAACACTAGAATGTACATTTCCTAAAGAAAATGTGAAGTGGTGCTTGCAGTGGCAAAACTCGCCACTGGGCAGATGCTAACACAATTAACATGTTGTGATACCATGATATACCACGTTTTAGCATTATTTACCACGATTTACCATGTTTCTAAGATGATTTACTACGATTTACCACATTCCAGCACGATTTACTATGATTAACATGTTGTTAAAATGATGCTAGCATGATTAGCATGTTGGTAGCATGATGCTAGCTTGATTATCATGATGTTAGCATTATGCTAGCTTGATTAGCATGTTGGTAGCTTGATGCTAGCATTATTAGCATGTTGCTAGCATGTTTTTAACTAAATGCTAACATGATTAGCATGTTTCTAGCATGATGCTAGCATGATTAGCATGTTGCTAGAATTATGCTAGCTTGATTAGCATGATGTTAGCATTATGCTAGCTTGATTAGCATGTTGGTAGCTTGATGCTAGCATGATTAGCATGTTGCTAGCATGTTTTTAGCTAGATGCTAACATGATTAGCATGTTTCTAGCATGATGCTAGCTTGATTAGCATGTTGTTAGCATAATGCTAGCTTGAATAGCATTTTGCTAGCATGATGCTAACATGATGCTAGCTTAATTAGCATATTGGTAGCATGATGCTAGCATGATTAGCATGTTGCTAGCATTATGCTAGCTTGATTAACATGTTGTTAGCATAATGCTAGCTTGAATAGCATTTTGCTAGCATGATGCTAGCTTAATTAGCATATTGGCAGCATGATGCTAGCTTGATTAGCTTGTTGGTAGCTTGATGCTAGCATGATTAGCATGTTTTTAGCTAGACGCTAATATGATTAGCATGTTTCTAGCATTATGCTAGCTTGATTAGCATGATGTTAGCATTATGCTAGCTTGATTAGCATGTTGGTAGCTTGATGCTAGCATGATTAGTATGTTGCTAGCATGTTTTTAGCTAGATGCTAACATGATTAGCATGTTTCTAGCATGATGCTAGCTTGATTAGCATGTTGCTAGCATAATGCTAGCTTGAATAGCATTTTGCTAGCATGATGCTAGCATTATTAGCATGTTGCTAGCTTGATTAGCATGATGCTAGCATGATTAGTATGTTGCTAGCATGTTTTTAGCAAGATGCTGTTGCCAGGTGGTGGTTGCTAGGGTTTTCTGGGTGGTTGCTATGGTGTTGCTAGGCAGTTGCTAAGGTGTTCTGGGTGGTTGCTAGGCAGTTGCTAGGGTATTCTTGGTGGTTGCTAGGCAGTTGCTAGGGTATTCTTGGTGGTTGCTAGGGCATTGCTAGGTGGTTGCTAAGGTGTTGCTAGGCAGTTGCTAGGGTGTTCTGGGTGGTTGCTAGGCGTTTTGGGTGGTTACTAGAGCATTTCTAGACGTTGCTAGGGTGTTCAGGGTGGTTGCTAAGGTATTTTTGGTAGTTGCTATGGTGTTACTAGGTGGTTGGTAGTTGTCAAATATGGTTACTATGGAGTTTTTATAGAGTTCTTAAAATCTTTAATAACGAGTTCCTTCAGTACGGCACTCGGCCGCTATGGCCGAATAGGCACAAGCATGGAGCAATATCGCAAGGCTACGAGTGTGATATTGCTTTAAAAAATGTAAAAAAAAAAAAATTATATTATTTATTGGTTTAGGGTGGTTGCTAGGGAGCTCAGAGTGGTTGCTAGGGTGCTGTAACTGGTTGCTAGGGTGTGGCTATGAAGATTTTAGGCCATTACTTATTGGTTGCTTGATAATATAAATCCTCTGAGGGAGAGAGAGAGGGAGAGAAACGCAGGGGTGTCAGGCCCTTTGGAGTGGTGTGTGTGAAAACGGCAGTTGGGATTCAAATGTTTTTAGAATGCCCAATGTTAAGTCAATGGGACTTTTTTGGCCGCTTTTTCGCCCGCTGTGCGAACATCGTACACCCGATCGCTTAGAAAAGTCATAGCACACCTCTCCTCAATGAGCCGGTCGATTTGACACCTCAATCAGGGGTCTGTGACAAACGGTGCGGGGCAAGTTACGCGCCAAACTTTTGTCCGGAATAATAAGAAGAATAATAAGTTTAGTGACAATAACACTAGTGGTGCTTTGAAAAAGCACCACTAACTAGAATGTACATTTCCTGAAGAAAATGTGAAGTGGTGCTTGCAGTGGCAAAACTCACCACTCGGTTGCTAGGGTGTTGTACATGATTGCATACGAGCCAACAACCATGTCTGTACGATGTTGTGGAGCTGAAATATGGCTTCTATATGTTTCAATATGGTTGCTAGGTGGCTCTAAACGGTTGCTATGGTGTGAATACACAGTAACCGTGGTGATATTTTACAGACTGTTTCCCAAACGAAACAAAAGAGCCAAACCCCATCTCTATACGATGTTCTGATGAAAAGACATGGGTCTTGATAAACGGTTGCTAGGGTACTCTGTTTGGTTGCTAGGGAGTGGTTTGGCAGCTGCCAATCATGAAACTCCAAAGGCTGCTTGTCAGTATGAATGATATAAACCAACTCCCATGCCTCTGTGACATTCAGAATGGAAGATATTCCTCTTTGGACTTTGGTTGCTAGGGTACTCTGTTTGGTTGCTATGGAGTTGCTTGGCAGCTGCCAATGATGAAACTGCAAAGGCTTCTTGTCACTATGAATGATATAAACCAACTCCCATGCCTCGGTGACATTCAGAATGGAAGATATCCCTCTTTTGATTTTGGTTGCTAGGGTACTCTGTTTGGTTGCTATGGAGTTGCTTGGCAGCTGCCAATGATGAAACTGCAAAGTCTTCTTGTCAGTATGAATGATACAAACCAACTCCCATGCCTCTGTGACATTCAGAATGGAAGATATCCCTCTTTGGATTTTGGTTGCTAGGGTACTCTGTTTTGTTGCTAGGGAGTGGCTTGGCAGCTGCCAATCATGAAACTCCAAAGGCTGCTTGTCAGTATGAATGATATAAACCAACTCCCATGCCTCTGTGACATTCAGAATGGAAGAAATGCCTCTTTGGATTTTGGTTGCTAGGGTACTCTGTTTGGTTGCTATGGAGTTGCTAGGCAGCTTCCAATGATGAAACTCCAAAGGCTTCTTGCCACTATGAATGATATAAACCAACTCCCATGCCTCTGTGACATTCAGAACGGAAGATATCCCTCTTTGGATTTTGGTTGCTAGGGTACTCTGTTTGGTTGCTATGGAGTTGCTTGGCAGCTGCCAATGATGAAACTGCAAAGTCTTCTTGTCAGTATGAATGATACAAACCAACTCCCATGCCTCTGTGACATTCAGAATGGAAGATATCCCTCTTTGGATTTTGGTTGCTAGGGTACTCTGTTTTGTTGCTAGGGAGTGGCTTGGCAGCTGCCAATCATGAAACTCCAAAGGCTTCTTGTCACTATGAATGATATAAACCAACTCCCATGCCTCTGTGACATTCAGAATGGAAGAAATGCCTCTTTGGATTTTGGTTGCTAGGGTACTCTGTTTGGTTGCTATGGAGTTGCTAGGCAGCTGCCAATGATGAAACTCCAAAGGCTTCTTGCCACTATGAATGATATAAACCAACTCCCATGCCTCTGTGACATTCAGAACGGAAGATATCCCTCTTTGGATTTTGGTTGCTAGGGTACTCGGTTTGGTTGCTAGGGAGTGGCGTAGCAGCTGCCAATCATGAAATTCCAAAGGCTGCTTGTCAGTATTAATTATATAAACCAACTCCCATGCCTCTGTGACATTCAGAATGGAAGATATCCCTCTTTGGATTTTGGTTGCTAGGGTACTCTGTTTGGTTGCTAGGGAGTGGCGTGGCAGCTGCCAATCATGAAACTCCAAAGGCTGCTTGTCAGTATGAATGATATAAACCAACTCCCATGCCTCTGTGACATACAGAATGGAAGATATCCCTCTCTGGATTTTGGTTGCTAGGGTACTCTATTTGGTTGCTAGGGAGTGGCTTGGCAGCTGGCAGTCATGAAACTCCAAAGGCTGCTTGTCAGTATGAATGATATAAACCAACTCCCATGCCTCTGTGACATTCAGAATGGAAGATATCCCTCTTTGGATTTTGGTTGCTAAGGTGCTCGACAATGGTTGCTAGGGATGGGCTAGGAAGTGTTGAGGTGATTCATGATTGGCTGTTTGCTGCCCCGAGTCAAATGAGACCACCCTCATGTTTCTATGACAATTCAGTCCGGAGATATCCCTTTGATCTCTTTCAATGGAAGTCTATGGAACTTGTTGCTAAGGTGCTCTAAATGGTTGCTAGGGCATGGCTTGATAGCGTCACAATGATCCTGAGAGACTGATTGGTCGTCTGAGTAAAATGAGCCCGCCCCCTTGTCTCTATGACACTGTGATCCAGAGCTACGTTCAATACAAAAACCTTATGTAATTTACCATAGTAGGAAAAACACATGCTATGGTGTAGGACGGCCCATTTCATGGGCCGTCCTACACCATAGTAAGTCAATGGGAAACTTTGGGCAGCTCCTGCCCCCCAGGGGTGCAACTTTTACCCCATTGTGAGGTATGTTCTTACAGAGCCTGTCAGCCTCTTCAAATGTGGCAAATCACACGTTTCTGCGAAATCCTCACTCAGAGCTACGAGTCATCAAAGTTCGTCGCAATGTTAAGTCTATGGGATTTTTCGACCGCTTTTTCGCCCCTGGGGCGATCACCGTACCCCCGATCGCTTATAAAAGTCATAGCACACCTCTCCTCAATACGCTGGTCGATTTGACACCTCATTCATGGGTCTGTGACAAACGGTGCGGGACGAGTTACGCGCCAAACTTTTGTGTGGAAGAATAATAATAATAAGAACTAGAATGTACATTTCCTGAAGAAAATGTGAAGTGGTGCTTGCAGTGGCAAAATTCGCCACTCGGTTGCTACGGTGTTGTACATGATTGCATACGAGCCAACAACCATGTCTGTACGATGTTGTGGAGCTGAAATATGGCTTCTATATGTTGCAATATGGTTGCTAGGTAGCTTTAAATGGTTGCTAAGGTGTGGTTACACAGTTACCATGATGATATTTACAGACTGGTTTCCCAACCGAAACAAACAAGCACACCCCCATGTCTATACGATGTTCTGGTGCTGAGATATAGCTCATTCATGTGTTTGTACGGTTGCTAGGGTACGCCAAATGGTTGCTAAGGTTTGTTTATACAGTTTATGGAGTAATATTTAAAGAGTATTTGCAGGTCTGGGTCAAAAAATGCCCAACTCTGTGTTTTTACAATGTTTTGATGCTGAGATATGGCTTGTAAATGTTGTTCAGTGGTTGCTAGGGGCCTGTAACTGGTTGCTAGGGCGTGGCCATGAAGTTGTTATGTCACTACTTATTGGCTGCTTGATAGGATGAATCTAAAGAGCCCAACCCCAAGGCTCTATGACCTTCTGAGCCAAAGATATGATTTTGCAAATTTTGTGCCTATGTTAAGTCTATGGGACATTTTTCGGCAGATTTTTCACCCGCCAGACGAACATCGTACACCCAATCAGTTATAAAAGTCATAGCACACCTCTCCTCAATAAACCGATTGATTTGACACCTCATTCAGGGGTCTGTGACAAACGGTGTGGGGCGAGTTACGCGCCAAAGTTTTGTCTAGGTGAATAGTAATCACAACACTAGAATGTACATTTCCTGAAGAAAATGTGAAGTGGTGCTTGCAGTGGCAAAACTCGCCACTGGGCAGATGCTAACACAATTAACATGTTGTGATACCATGATATACCACGTTTTAGCATTATTTACCACGATTTACCATGTTTCTAAGATGATTTACTACGATTTACCACATTCCAGCATGATTTACTATGATTAACATGTTGTTAAAATTATGCTAGCATGATTAGCATGTTGTTAACATGATTAGCATGTTGGTAGCATGATGCTAGCATGATTAGCATGTTGCTAGCATGCTTTTAACAAGATGTTAGCATGATTAGCATTTTGCTAGCATGTTTTTAGCTAGATGCTAACATGATTAGCATGTTGCTAGCATTATGCTAGCTTAATTAGCATATTGGTAGCATGATGCTAGCTTGATTAGCATGATGTTAGCATGATGCTAGCTTGATTAGCATATTGGTAGCTTGATGCTAGCATTATTAGCATGTTGCTAGCATGTTTTTAACTAGATGCTAACATGATTAGCATGTTTCTTGCATGATGCTAGCTTGATTAACATGTTGTTAGCATGATGCTAGCTTGAATAAGCATTATGCTAGCATGATGTTAGCATTACGCTAGCTTAATTAGCATGTTGGTAGCTTGATGTTAGCATGATTAGCATGTTGCTAGCATGTTTTTAAATAGACGCTAACATGATTAGCATTTTGTTAGCATAATGCTAGCTTGATTAGCATGTTGCTAGCATTATGATAGCTTGATTAGCATGTTGCTAGCATTATGCTAGCTTGATTAGCATGTTGGTAGCATAATGCTAGCATTATTAGCATGTTGCTAGCTTGATTAGCATGATGCTAGCATGATGCTAGCTTGATTAGTATGTTGCTAGCATGTTTTTAGCAAGATGCTGTTGCCAGGTGGTGGTTGCTAGGGTTTTCTGGGTGGTTGTTATGGTGTTGCTAGGCAGTTGCTAAGGTGTTCTTGGTGGTTGCTAGGCAGTTGCTAGGGTATTCTTGGTGGTTGCTAGAGCATTGCTAGGTGGTTGCTATGGTGTTGCTAGGCAGTTGCTATGGTATTCTGGGTGGATGCTAGGGCGTTGCTAGGCAGTTGCTAGGGTGTTCTGGGTGGTTGCTAGGCGTTCTGGGTGGTTACTAGGCAGTTGCTAGGTGTTCTGGGTGGTTGCTAGGCAGTTTCTAGGGTGTTCTGGGTGGTTGCTAGAGTTTTTTGGTGGTTACTAGAGCATTTCTAGACGTTGCTAGGGTGTTCAGGGTGGTTGCTAAGGTATTTTTGGTAGTTGCTATGGTGTTACTAGGTGGTTGGTAGTTGTCAAATATGGTTACTATGGAGTTTTTATAGAGTTCTTAAAATCTTTAATAACGAGTTCCTTCAGTACGGCACTCGGCCTGCGGCCTCGTGCCTATGGCCGAATAGGCACAAGCATGGAGCAATATCGCAAGGCTACGAGTGTGATATTGCTGTAAAAAATGTTAAACAAATTTTTTTATATTGTTTATTGGTTTAGGGTGGTTGCTAGGGAGCTCAGAGTGGTTGCTAGGGTGCTGTAACTGGTTGCTAGGGTGTGGCTATGAAGATTTTAGGCCATTACTTATTGGCTGCTTGATAATATAAATCCTCTGAGGGAGAGAGAGAGGGAGAGAAACGCAGGGGTGTCAGGCCCTTTGGAGTGGTGTGTGTGAAAACGGCAGTTGGGATTCAAATGTTTTTAGAACTCCCCATGTAAAGTCAATGGGACTTTTTTGGCCGCTTTTTCGTCCGCTGTGCGAACATCGTACACCCGATCGCTTAGAAAAGTCATAGCACACCTCTCCTCAATGAGCCGGTCGATTTGACACCTCACTCAGGGGTCTGTGACAAACGATGCGGGGCGCATTACGCGCCAAACTTTTGTCCGGAATAATAAGAAAAAGAAGAAGAAGAAGAACTAGAATGTACATTTCCTGAAGAAAATGTGAAGTGGTGCTTGCAGTGGCAAAATTCGTCACTGGGTAGATGCTAACACAATTGAAATGTTGTGATACCATGATATACCATATTCCAGCATGATTTACTATGATTAACATGTTGTTAGAATGATGCTAGCAAGATTAGCATGTTGTGATACCATGATATACCACGTTTTAGCATCATTTATCACGATTTACCATGTTTCTAAGATTATTTACTACGATTTACCACATTCCAGCATGATTTACTATGATTAACATGTTGTTAGAATGATGCTAGCATGATTAGCATGTTGTTAGCATGATTAGTATGTTGGCAGGATGATGCTAGCATGACTAGCATGTTTCTAGCATGCTTTTAACAAGATGCTAGCATGATTAGCATTTTTGCTAGCATGTTTTTAGCTAGATGCTAACATAACTAGCATGTTGCTAGCATTATGCTAGCTTGATTAGCATGTTGCTAACATGATTAGCATGTTGCTAGCATGATGCTAGCCTAATTAACATGTTGGTAGCATGATGCTAGCATGATTAGCATAATGCTAGCATGATGCTAACCTGATTAGCATGATGCTAGCATGCTTTTAACAAGATGCTAGCATGAATATCATTTTGCTAGCATGTTTTTAGCTAGATGCTAACATGATTAGCATGTTGCTAGCATTATGCTAGCTTGATTAGCATGTTGCTAGCATGATGCTAGCTTAATTAGCATGTTGGTAGCATGATACTAGCATGATTAGCATGTTGCTAGCATGATGCTAGCATGATGCTAGCCTGATTAGCATGATGCTAGCATGATGCTAGCATGATGCTAGCTTGATTAGCATGTTGCTAGCATGTTTTTAGCAAAAGATGCTGTTGCCAGGTGGTTGCTAGGGTGTTCTGGGTGGTTGCTATGGTGTTGCTAGGCAGTTGCTAAGGTGTTCTGGGTGGTTGCTAGGCGGTTGCTAGGGTATTATTGGTGGTTGCTAGGGCTTTGCTAGGTGGTTGCAGGGTGTTCTGGGTGGTTGCTATGGTGTTGCTAGGCAGTTGCTAGGGTGTTCTGGGTGGTTGCTAGGCCTTTTTATAGAGTTCTTAAAATCTTTAATAACGGGGCCGTATAGACACAAGCATGGAGCGATATCGCAAGGCTACGAGTGTGATATTGCTTTAAAAATAAAAAAAATACAAATAAATGTTTTTTATTGGTTTAGGGTGGTTGCTAGGGAGCTCTTAGTGGTTGCTAGGGTGCTGTAACTGGTTGCTAGGGTGTGGCTATCAAGATTTTAGGCCATTACTTATTGGCTGCTTGATAATATAAATCCTCTGAGGGAGAGAGAGAGGGAGAGAAACGCAGGGGTGTCAGGCCCTTTGGAGTGGTGTGTGTGAAAACGGCAGTTGGGATTCAAATGTTTTTAGAACTCCCCATGTTAAGTCAATGGGACTTTTTTGGCCGCTTTTTCGTCCGCTGTGCGAACATCGTACACCCGATCGCTTAGAAAAGATATAGCACACCTCTCCTCAATGAGCCGCTCGATTTGACACCTCACTCAGGGGTCTGTGACAAACGGTGCGGGGCGCATTACGCGCCAAACTTTTGGCAGAATAATAATAATAATAATAATAATAATAAGAAGAATAATAAGTATGAGTGACAATAACACTAGTGGTGCTTTGAAAAAGCACCACTAATAATAAGTTTAGTGACAATAACACTAGTGGTGCTTTGAAAAAGCACCACTAACTAGAATGTACATTTCCTGAAGAAAATGTGAAGTGGTGCTTGCAGTGGCAAAATTCGCCACTCGGTTGCTACGGTGTTGTACATGATTGCATACGAGCCAACAACCATGTCTGTACGATGTTGTGGAGCTGAAATATGGCTTCTATATGTTGCAATATGTCACTACTTATTGGCTGCTTGATAGGATGAATCAAAAGAGCCCAACCCCAAGGCTCTATGACCTTCTGAGCCAAAGATATGATTTAGCAAATTTTGTGCCTATGTTAAGTCTATGGGACATTTTTCGGCAAATTTTTCGCCTGCCAGACGAACATCGTACACCCGATCACTTATAAAAGTCATAGCACACCTCTCCTCAATAAACCGATCGATTTGACACCTCATTCAGGGGTCTGTGACAAACGGTGTGGGGCGAGTTACGCGCCAAAGTTTTGTCTAGGTGAATAGTAATCACAACACTAGAATGTACATTTCCTGAAGAAAATGTGAAGTGGTGCTTGCAGTGGCAAAACTCACCACTCGGTTGCTAGGATTTGTACATGATTGCATACGAGACAACAACCATGTCTGTACGATGTTGTGGAGCTGAAATATGGCTTCTATATGTTGCAATATGGTTGCTAGGTAGCTCTAAACGGTTGCTATGGTGTGGTTACACAGTTACCATGATGATATTTACAGACTGGTTTCCCAACCAAAACAAACAAACACACCCCCATGTCTATACGATGTTCTGGTGCTGAGATATAGCTCATTCATGTGTTTGTACGGTTGCTAGGGTACTCCAAATGGTTGCTACGGTTTGTTTATACAGTTTATGGGGTAATATATAAAGAGTATTTGCAAGTCTGGGTCAAAAAATGCCCAACTCTGTGTTTTTACAATGTTTTGTTGCTGAGAAATGGCTTGTAAATGTTGTTCAATGGTTGCTAGGGGCCTGTAACTGGTTGCTAGGGCGTGGCTATGAAGTTGTTATGTCACTACTTATTGGCTGCTTGATAGGACAAATCAAAAGAGCCCAAAACCAAGGCTCTATGACCTTCTGAATCAAAGATATGATTTAGCAAATTTTGAGCCTATGTTAAGTCTATGGGAAATTTTTCGGCTAATTTTTCGCCCGCCAGACGAACATTGTACACCCGATCGCTTATAAAAGTCATAGCACACCTCTCCTCAATAAACCGGTCGATTTGACACCTCATTTAGGAGTCTGTGACAAACGGTGTGGGGCGAGTTACGCGCCGAAGTTTTGTCTAGGTGAATAGTAATCACAACACTAGAATGTACATTTCCTGAAGAAAATGTGAAGTGGTGCTTGCAGTGGCAAAACTCGCCACTGGGCAGATGCTAACACAATTAACATGTTGTGATACCATGATATACCACGTTTTAGCATTATTTACCACGATTTACCATGTTTCTAAGATGATTTACTACGATTTACCACATTCCAGCATGATTTACTATGATTAACATGTTGTTAGAATGATGCTGGCATGATTAGCATGTTGTTAACATGATTAGCATGTTGGTAGCATGATGCTAGCATGATTAGCATGTTGCTAACATGCTTTTAACAAGATGTTAGCATGATTAGCATTTTGCTAGCATGTTTTTAGCTAGATGCTAACATGATTAGCATGTTGCTTGCATTATGCTAGCTTGATTAACATGTTGTTAAGCATGATGCTAGCATGATTAGCATGTTGTTAACATGATTAGCATGTTGGTAGCATGATGCTAGCATGATTAGCATGTTGTTAACATGCTTTTAACAAGATGTTAGCATGATTAGCATTTTGCTAGCATGTTTTTAGCTAGATGCTAACATGATTAGCATGTTGCTAGCATTATGCTAGCTTGATTAACATGTTGTTAGCATGATGCTAGCTTGAATAGCATTGTGCTAGCTTAATTAGCATATTGGTAGCATGATGCTAGCATGATTAGCATTATGTTAGCATGATGCTAGCTTGATTAGCATGTTGGTAGCTTGATGTTAGCATGATTAGCATTTTGCTAACATGTTTTTAGCTAGATGCTAACATGATTAGCATGTTGCTAGCATTATGCTAGCTTGATTAGCATGTAGCTAGCATGATGCTAGCTTGATTAGCATGTTGCTAGCATTATGCTAGCTTGATAAGCATGTTGCTAGCATGATGCTAGCTTGATTAGCATGTTGGTAGCATGATGCTAGCATTATTAGCATTTTGCTAGCTTGATTAGCATGATGTTAGCTTGATTAGCATGTTGCTAGCATAATGCTAGCTTGATTAGCATAATGCTAGCATGATGCTAGCTTGATTAGCATGTTGCTAGCATGATGCTAGCTTGATTAGTATGTTGCTAGCATGTTTTTAGCAAGATGCTGTTGCGAGGTGGTTGCTAGGGTTTTCTGGGTGGTTGCTATGGTGTTGCTAGGCAGTTGCTAAGGTGTTCTGGGTGGTTGCTAGGCAGTTGCTAGGGTATTCTTGGTGGTTGCTAAACAGTTGCTAGGGTGGTTGCTAGGTGGTTGCTATGGTGTTGCTAGGCAGTTGCTATGGTATTCTGGGTGGATGCTAGGGCGTTGCTAGGCAGTTGCTAGGGTGTTCTGGGTGGTTGCTAGGCGTTCTGGGTGGTTACTAGGCAGTTGCTAGGTGTTCTGGGTGGTTGCTAGGCAGTTGCTAGGGTGTTCTGGGTGGTTGCTAGAGTTTTTTGGTGGTTACTAGAGCATTTCTAGACGTTGCTAGGGTGTTCAGGGTGGTTGCTAAGGTATTTTTGGTAGTTGCTATGGTGTTACTAGGTGGTTGGTAGTTGTCAAATATGGTTACTATGGAGTTTTTATAGAGTTCTTAAAATCTTTAATAACGAGTTCCTTCAGTACGGCACTCGGCCTGCGGCCTCGTGCCTATGGCCGAATAGGCACAAGCATGGAGCAATATCGCAAGGCTACGAGTGTGATATTGCTTTAAAAAATGTAAAAAAAATGTTTTTATATTATTTATTGGTTTAGGGTGGTTGCTAGGGAGCTCAGAGTGGTTGCTAGGGTGCTGTAACTGGTTGCTAGGGTGTGGCTATGAAGATTTTAGGCCATTACTTATTGGCTGCTTGATAATATAAATCCTCTGAGGGAGAGAGAGAGGGAGAGAAACGCAGGGGTGTCAGGCCCTTTGGAGTGGTGTGTGTGAAAACGGCAGTTGGGATTCAAATGTTTTTAGAACTCCCCATGTAAAGTCAATGGGACTTTTTTGGCCGCTTTTTCGTCCGCTGTGCGAACATCGTACACCCGATCGCTTAGAAAAGTCATAGCACACCTCTCCTCAATGAGCCGGTCGATTTGATGCCTCACTCATGGGTCTGTGACAAACGATGCGGGGCGAGTTACGCGCCAAACTTTTGTCCGGAATAATAAGAAAAAGAAGAAGAAGAATAATAAGTATGAGTGACAATAACACTAGTGGTGCTTTGAAAAAGCACCACTAATAATAAGTATGGAGAATAACAATAGTGTTGCTTTGAAAAGCACCACTAATAAGAATAATAAGTATGGAGAATAACAATAGTGTTGCTTTGAAAAGCACCACTAATAAGTATGGAGAATAACAATAGTGTTGCTTTGAAAAGCACCACTAATAAGTATGGAGGATAACAATAGTGGTGCTTTTCAAAGCACCACTAATAATAAGTTTAGTGACAATAACACTAGTGGTGCTTTGAAAAAGCACCACTAACTAGAATGTACATTTCCTGAGGAAAATGTGAAGTGGTGCTTGCAGTGGCAAAACTCGCCACCCGGTTGCTAGGGTGTGGTACATGATTGCATACGAGCCAACAACCATGTCTTTACGATGTTGTGGAGCTGCAATATGGCTTCTATATGTTGCAATATGGTTGCTATGTGGTTCTAAGCGGTTGTTATGTTATTCTGGGTGAACACTATACTGTATCATAGGTGTGATTGGCAAAGTACAAAAAAGCAGTAAAATATACGGCGCATATACGGTGACAGCACAAACACACACACACACACACACACACAAAAGAGGTTAATGTGTTGTTCGTTACCACGACTACCGTCTGCGTCCCTGAGCAATACTGAGCAACAGTGCGCAGCGTATTACATTTTTTTTTATTGTTTTAAATGGCACAACTCACTCGTTTCTGTGAAGGACCCAGAAGAGGAATGCATGCAACGTTACTTTACACACAGACACTTAACTCTGACACCCCATTGCACATAAGTACAAATATTTTTGGTTGGAATAATATTGTGTTAAATTATATTTAATTTTCATTGTTTTTCAACTTCATTTAAATTTGTAGTTGAAATAAAAATTAATGAGTATTTTAAAGTTTAGAATTAAGAAATGAGAAAATTATATGTTAATACATACCACACCACCTGGTCGTAACAGCGATCACTGGAAGCCACTTATGCTCATCAGATCGCATAGTTTATTGGAATATTAATAGAAAAAATGATTTTGTCTTAATAAATGAAATAAACTTCTAAATGTATCAATATTCCTCCAATTATGCACACATCTGGATTAAAAGCACATTTAGATGCTGTTCAGTGAAGCTGTGTGAAGACAGACGTGTCTGATTATGAATGCATGTTATTCTTTTCAAAGCATCAAACATTAATTGATTGTTGATATCCTGTACATGTTGTGGTCTTGATTTTATAAATGTTGAGTATATAAAGCTAATTTAAATGTAAGATTTTAAATTACCCTCTTACCATCTTGAAGAACCATCTGTGAATATACCTGGATGTTCTCTGAAGTTCACAAGAAAATATTCTTACTGTGCCAATGAGTAACTTTCAATAAAATTCAATAAAGACAAAAACACAGTATGTACCAATTAACCAAATGTTTATTTAAGAGATTTTTTTTTTAAACGCCTGTTGTTCCAGATCCTACCCAGCAAATGGATTAGATCCTACAGTGTTGTACTAGTTATTAGATATACTTTGTATTAAAATGATCTTTACAGCATTACCCCTAAGATTATAAAAAGCCTAGAGATAAAAAAAGAGATTATTTAGCCTATAGTGCAGAGAATTTTGTTGTTAATACATTTGTAAAAATGCTCTTTATTTGAATGAGTGGGTAGCTCTGAAAAGAGCCGTTGTTGCCTTTAAAAGGACATTTGGCTTCAGCCATTTTGGCATTCCACCCGCAGACCTTCTCTCAGGTTGCTCAGGAGAAGCTGGTTTCCCTCTGTGCTCAGGTGAACCCCGTCTGAATGCCATGCTGAATGGCGCGCATCTGTCTCCCTGGATATCCTGAGGGCAGAGGAGGTAAAACATATATGATAATGTTAGTGAATTTATTTGAATTGTTCTGATTCTCCAAGACTTATTGAGCAGCATAGTTGATGGGTCAAATGTAAGCCTGGCAAAAGACAATTTTTGCTCTGTCACTTCTGAGAACCACCATGCACGTTAAAATCAAAGCTTTTTACATCAAATCATACATATTTGAACAAAACCCATGGTTTTTCCTGCATTTAACTTTTTTAGCATTTATTAATCTTTGTTAGTGATTTTTAACATTTACTAATACCGTACATTGTTAAAATCAAAAGTAGTAAATGCTAACATTAGTAAATGCAGTGAACTAACATGAATAAACTTTGAACAGCAGTTTTTAAAATAAATAACATTGTCAAAAATAAATAAATTAAATTAAATTCATACTGGAGTGATTAAAATCATAAAGCGCAAAGCAAGTTGTTGTTAGCTAGCGGTTACTTTTATTCAATTGTTAGCTATATGGTAGAAAATTAAGGCTATTAGTTAAAATGAACCTTTTGATGCTACTTTTTTTAGTTTAACTTTTTAATATCAATATGATTATATAACAAAATTATAATTTTATCTTACAAAACTATGAAATCCAGTGGTAAAATCTGCTCTTTTTTAAAAATAAAGATACAAAAATCAAAATACAGTAACAGTGTCTGTTGGTCACCAACAAAGACAATTTTTGACCCGGGAAAAACCCTGAAACCATTGTATAATAAAATGCACTGAAACACTAGACCTTATCAGTAGTATTGACAAACTTTACCTCAGTCTGTCATGATTCTGCCTTGTGTTTTAGTAGTTCTCTAGTCTTGTGGCAGGATCATGACAGACCCATGTTTTGTGTACAAGCGCTTGGTCATTAGTTTGGCCATGTGCTTGTGTTGTCTCGTTTCCCAGCCCCGCCCTCCTTGTTACCCTTATTTAGTAATTATCTCCTCCTAATTATCACCTGTTCCCTCATTAGCTTGTCCCTATTTATTCCCCTTGTGTTTGCTGTCCTGTGTCGGTTCATTGTAAATGTGTATCTATGCTAGTTGTTGCTGCTGTGAATACCTTGTCTAGAGTTTTTGTTAGTGATGTTTATTGTCTTTATATAGTTTAGTCTTGTCAGTCTAGTCAACTGTTACCTGTGTTGTTTTGCCCCCTCGTGGGTTTTGTTTTCTGTTTTATATCAATAAATCCCGTTTGTATTGTGTACTGTCTGCGCTTGGGTTCATCTTGTTGCTCGCCTGTGACAGAATGAACCGACCAGAACTGAACCCAGCAGACAGTTTGTCCTCGTCCCTTCAGTCTCCAGCGGACCCTCTGGAGGATTGGTGGCTCAAGGCCATCTCCGACTCCAAGATGGGAAAACTGCCAATTCCTCCCCAGGAAGAACGATCTCTAAATGAGTATGCCCGGGTCGTGGAGGAGAGGAGGTGTTTTTTACCTGAGAGCCTCCTTAATCGCTACCTCATTGCGGGCCTTAATGATATCCCCCCTCTGGCTAAACGGGAGAGGCTGGTCTGTCGTCCTTTCCAGGAGATGGTGACCCATCTGTCACGGAGAGACCCGCCCAGTGCCACTAGCCCATCTCCACCTGGCATGCTGCCCGTGATCCCGGAGGGTCGTGTTCTTGCCGTGGCTACGTTGGGGGACCAGACTTTTCTCCACTACTCCCGAAGTGGCTACTCTTCGCGGCAAGCGGGGAAGACGGCTGTCCTGGGAGTCCGCATCAGAGGCCTCGTCGACGGAGTCTACACCTCCCGGGACTGTCTTCCCAGCGCCTGTTCCAATTCCCGTGGAACTCCAGAGTCACCAGTCCAGCTACAGCCTCGGTACCACGGCCTAGAAGGAAGAAGAGGAGGAGAGGAACCTCCCAACCGTTGTCCTTGCCTGGACCTGAGCCCGCTGCAGCCGTGAGCGCTGTCCCAGAACCCGCTGCGGCAGTGGGGAAACAGACTGTGGTGAGTGCGGTAGAGAGGTCCGTGGCCGATTCAGCTGCCAAAGAGGTTTTGCAGTCTGTTTCTGCCGATACCTTATCTAAGTACCTCGAGAGCCTAGTCCGGATCTTGGAGGCCCCTGTCAAGGCTGCAGCGGAGAGCGCCGTGCCCCAGACTGCAGCGGAGAGCACCGTGCCCCAGACTGCAGCGGAGAGCGGCGTGTCCAAGTCGGCATCGGAGAGACCCCCTGTTCCTCCTGTTCCCGCCCCTGTTGTGACTTCCTCTGTTCCCAAGACCCTGTGTGTTTCCTCAGCCACCCCTGTCACAACTAAGCCCCGGACTGTTCCCCCCAGGACCCCTCCTCATGGTTCCCTGTCCCAGTCATCCCGCATTCCTCGTCCTAAGCCCCCTTCCCGTGAACCCAAGACCCCCAGTTCACCTATCCACCCCGGACTTTTCCCCAAGGACACTGTGTTTCCCCCACCTCCCCTTCCTTGTTTGTTTTTTCTTATTTTTCACCCCAACCCTGTTATTGTTTATTCTTGTTTGCCACTGTTGTTGTTCGTCATGTTTTGCTGGTTTGTGTCTTTGTCTCAGTCGGTCATGTCTCGTGTTTAATGTCCTCTTGAGGAGCGTCTGGTAGCCGCTCCTTAAGGGGGGGGTTCTGTCATGATTCTGCCTTGTGTTTTAGTAGTTCTCTAGTCTTGTGGCAGGATCATGACAGACCCATGTTTTGTGTACAAGCGCTTGGTCATTAGTTTGGCCATGTGCTTGTGTTGTCTCGTTTCCCAGCCCCGCCCTCCTTGTTACCCTTATTTAGTAATTATCTCCTCCTAATTATCACCTGTTCCCTCATTAGCTTGTCCCTATTTATTCCCCTTGTGTTTGCTGTCCTGTGTCGGTTCATTGTAAATGTGTATCTATGCTAGTTGTTGCTGCTGTGAATACCTTGTCTAGAGTTTTTGTTAGTGATGTTTATTGTCTTTATATAGTTTAGTCTTGTCAGTCTAGTCAACTGTTACCTGTGTTGTTTTGCCCCCTCGTGGGTTTTGTTTTCTGTTTTATATCAATAAATCCCGTTTGTATTGTGTACTGTCTGCGCTTGGGTTCATCTTGTTGCTCGCCTGTGACACAGTCTGCTTCTTCCTCTGCTTCTTCATTCTTCAGCGTTGCCCTCAATGCCATAGATATTTGGACCTGTTCTCTGGGCATGAAACTAATAAATGAACAATGGGATCACTAATACACCCATACTAATAAAAAATAAAATAAATAAAAAACTCTGAAATAAAACTTACGGAAAGAAATTGGCACATAATCTGGTATCCAGCTCGTCATCGTCATTGATGTAGCACACGTGATCTTCTCAGGCAATCTGAATTCATTTGGCTGGTTCCTGAAAAACATAAAAATCTCAATTAGATTCAAATATAACATTTCTATTCAAATGCGGTTATGAAAAGCAGTAGTACACCGACTGAAGCAAAATCTTTGAACACTTAGCTTTAGAAGGTATATTGCACACTCATATCCAGACAGGACTGCTATGGTCTCCCAATTCTTACTGCAACTTTACAGAAGGGCACATATCAATCATAGAATAGCAGGGGACTGCATATCCCGCACAGATTGTCACAAATTGTGTAGATTGAACATAAATTCAAGTTAAAATGTAAACATTACAATGGGGTCTTGCTACTTCTCTCTTTCCCTTGTCTTTTATAACTTACTGCCACTGTTGCTCTATGACTGTCTGTGTCCTCCCTGGAGTTGTCACACTATTCCTCCGTCCTTCCTGCTGCTGCTGAGGTTGCTCCTTCCTCGTAGCTCAGTGGCATAAACCCTAAACATGACCTAACCACAATCTAACCGCAACACGACCATACGCGCCAACCCGTTTGATTAAGGCTGTCGAAGCCCCGCTGATGTCACGTATGCAGGTCCATTGGCAACGGTTCCGTATGGCATACTACCTAACAACCCGACCATACGCGCCCAACCGTTTAACTAAGGCTGTTGAAGCCCCACTGGTGCGTTATAAAGCAGTTTCAGTGGCAAACGGTTCCGTATGGCATACTAACCTATCACAAAACACAACAATATCTGTCCACCAAAAAAACCCGAATTAACGCAAAATACAGTAAACGGGATTGTGATAACTATGATAACTATGCAAGACACCCGACTGAAGGCACAAATCCGGATGAGAGATGTAAATATGATCCAACAGAGTGTTCTTTTTAGTTGTTGCTGTGGTGATCAGTTGCGTGTATCCTTTAGACTGAAACAATTCCAGAACAGTTTTATTCCCTGTGCAGAGGAGATCCTCATTAAAATCGCCACAGATTATTACAGGATGTTCGTCCACGATGTCCAAATAATCCAGCAGACTCTTCAAGTTTTCCAGGAATCCTTCGAATCCGTAGTGTGGTGGCCTGTAGACAGCAGCGATTGTTGCTTTGATCGGGCTATCTACTTTGATGACGACATACTCCAGATCGGTCACATTTTGTACAAACTGCCTAGGCTGAGCTGAAATATGCTCTTTGCAATATATTGCAACTCCACCGCCAGCTTTCTGTGCAATTTCTTGGTGTGTCGAGTAGGAGACATGTCTGTTACGCAGAAACATGTTGTATCCATCCAATTGGACGTGAGGTGTAGTGAATGATCCGGTCAGGTGAGTTTCCGTCATGCAAAGAATATCCGATAGAAGCAGTTCATGATGGCATCTGATATCTTCAATGTGGGATGACAGTCCTTCTGTGTTGTGATGAATGATTTTAAGCGTTTGATCCATGTTGGTTTCCCTCACCTGCTGCAAAAGTGGCATGATTCCTTCGAATGTTGCTCTGGTCATGTTTCCCAACGAGGCTGTGACTGTAGGATCTGCATATATCTTCTTTTCACTGAAGTCCGTGATGTGCAATCCACGAAGTGAAGTCGTTCTGCTGAGGGCAACGTAGGCCATTCCCGGCTCGAAAATCTTCTTCAGTGACACCACGGCATTCTCCATTGTCATGCCTTGGACTTTGTGAGTTGTGCAGGCGTAAGCTAACTTGATGGGGAATTGTCGACGAACTGCTCCTTTGCTAAGAGTTTCTTCGGATCTCTCGATGTAAACCAAGTCATCTTCTTCACCTTGCACCCTTTTGCGGTGTTTCCTGCCTGCGTTTGGATTGTCGAGCTGAAGTCCTAACATTTGCACGGTGTCGAATCCATCTTTTGTCTTATTGACAATGTTTGCAATCTTTCCAAAACACCCGTTGACTATTCCATCTTCAACGTCCAAATTTCTAGTCACCATTATGCGTACTCCCAACGCAATTTGTATGGTGTCAGGCAAGTTGTCCTTTTTTCCGGTGATGGGCTTCTTTTGTCTCTTCATCCCTCCTGTTCTGGGGTCTTTCCTGTAGTCCTCGGCATCGATGGTAATGATGTCAGTGTGAAGAGCATGAATTGTTTTGGTATTGTGTGCGTGAACTTCCTTGTTGGTGGCAAATATGTGAAGTGCATCACACGGGCAGTCTTTGGGGTCCTTCACAGCCTGAAGTAGCAAAGCTCTATCTTGTTCGGCAAGATCATCGGTCTTCTGCTTCACCCGTAGGCGGTTTAAAAGTTGGGCAAAAGCCAGGTCTTCTTTCTGACGCATGATCTCGGTGAGGGTAATCATTTGGAAATGGTCTTTCCAGAAGTCCAAAACATCCTCTTCGTAAACGCAGAGTGGTTTGGCTTTACCCAGAGGTGGCAGTTGGTAAAAGTCACCCACGGCGAGGACAGAGATTCCCCCGAAAGGTTTCTTGCTGCCTTTGATTTGCTGACATCTCCAGTTTATGTAGGCAAAAAGATCCTTCGAAATCATGGACACTTCATCGATGATAAGAATCTCCACATCGCGTAGTCTTGCTCGTAGTTCATCTAGGGCATTTCCAAGTCCTTGATACGGTGGCTTCAGATTCCTTGGAAGTTTTAATATGGAATGCAGTGTTCTACCGGATATGTTGAACGCTGCCGTTCCAGTAAACGCACTCAAGAGCACCGTAGGCACGGACAGATCTCCTTCCTCCCGTAGTCGAGGCAGTTGTCGCAGAATTTTGGTCGCTTCCGTGTATATGCACTTGATGACATGTGATTTGCCACAACCAGCACCACCTGACATGAAGTAGAAAAATTGTTCCGGATTATGACCTCACACACGCTTCTGACACCACTGGCAGACCGTGTAGAATATGGCTGCCTGCGTCTCGTTTAGACTCCTGAACATCTTCCTAACAAATTCAATGCTCATCTGCGGTGCCTCTATTTGTGGCACGACTCCATCTCCATGTTTAAGAATCTGAAATTCTGGGACATCGTCTTGTACATCCTCATCATCTGGATTGATGTCTTGTCGTTCTGCAACGCACTCTAAACGATCCACTTCAATTTCAGGTGCAAAAGCGGTCCACGCGTTCTCGGATGGCCCTTGCTGTTGCAGCTGATCGAACGCCTTATCCACCTCGTCACTGTGTTTTTCAAACTTTTCCTTGTTTACTTGCACTACGGCACAGACAGGGAAAAGCACACGATGGTGGGTAGGTAGTTCCACCTTTGCACTCTTGTAAAACGTCTCATATGTCGGAAATCTAGGCGGTTTTAGCTGTTCGTTGCTCCGATGTGGCATATAAAGCTTAAGTAATCTACTGTAAAACTTTTCGGGTTGTTTTTCCTCCGAAAAACGTGCATACCTAATAACTGCAGCCTTCCCAGATGTTCTCTTCTGAAAAAAACCCATGCCGTTGAGCAGCTGGTGAACGTTCTTGCCTTTAGTTTGTTGACCGTACACGATGCGGCACTCCGAAGCAAAATCTGCCAGACACATCTTTTCAAAGTCATGCGTTTGAGGCCTTGCTCTGTATTTATCAATCATCCCTGACATCCACACATCCTCCGAATCAGGATTTTTATTTTGTAGGACGCTTAGGGGAAGACTCATCTTTAGCGTGTCATCATCCGTCGGTAGAAACACAACACTTCGTGAACACTTCTTCAATGGTAAGCTGCATGTTCGTGCCACAGACTCCTGAGCGCTAACTTGCCTGTGTTTGGAGTAGGCTTGCATTATCTGCTTCATTTCATCTTCCTCGCTAACGTTCGTCTCACGCACACTCTTGATTACGTTCTTAAGTAAATCGCCCATTTCATGCTCCGGTTTGGAAATATATGAAAGCATATACATAACGCAGCTAAAAGCGTCAAGAACGAACTGAATGTCCATATTAGCGTTCCATGCCCTCAACAAATCGGGATTGTATCCATTCACCCAAGACTCCTTTGGATCACGCTTCAGCAGAATCACGTTGGCATTGGACAATGCTTCGACGTTGTCATTGTAGTCATCGATGGACAACTTACTCTTTGTCAGTAGGTCTGACAAGCTGTCAAAGGAGGCTTGGGGGTCATTCAACTGATCCCACACCGGTTTGAGTTTTGCCCTGGCTTCGCTCATTGCCTTTTGAGCAGCCTCCCGTCTCAACTTCCTTCTTTCTGCTTGATTTTGGGCTTTCTCTTGCTCTTCTTCAGGACGCTGTGGTTGTTTAGATGCAAACATGCAGCTTCCAGATGGAGAAGTGTCCGTGTCATCCTCTTCTTCAGGACGCTGTGGTCGCGGACGAGTGATCATGGTGCTAGACACCGGTAGTTTGGGGAACCCAAATCGACACAAAAGATTTCCCTTCTTACAGGACTTTGAGTGGTTCCTGCTGTGAAGCTGGACCTCTGTGACGATCTTGTGAAGCTCAGGATCAGCCGAGGGATCGGGCAATTGGCAGGTTATTTTGCGGTCAATAAAGTCACAAACATCCTTGTCAGAATCCTTTTCAAACTCGGGTGCGTCCTTTATCCAAACAAGAAGATGGATATGTGGGCTCCCTCTAGCTTGAAACTCCACTCGGTAAAAGTAGTCCTCAACTTTACCAATGGGTTGGGCAGGCGACAAAAGCAGATGAGTCATTAGCGCATCCACCCGCTTCTCAAACATTCGCATAACGGTCACTGGATTGCTTCGGAGGATTTCACACTTTGTCGTCCAGTCAAGCTCGGAAAAGTCGACGTGTTCACCTTGCTGGGCCTTGATTGCTGTAATTACTTCAGGCCATCTCATTTCGGCTGCACTGAATGTGCAAAAAAACGTAGGGGTTCCTAACTGTCTTATCATAGCCTGTAGATCCCTCAAAGTTTTCTCCCAATACGATGGAGAGCCTCTCAGTGGTTGCATGAACCGTGTGGCGTCTTTGTTGTGTACCAATCTTTCAATCTCCCGGTTGTCTTGAAGCAGTCTGTTAGAAATTCTTCGGCCGTCTCTTGTGAGAGGTTTGCCTTTTCGCAACTGAATAGACATGCTGTTTCTAGCCATTTGCGTTTCTATTACAAACTGAGCAAAGAAAAGATAACTCTGATCTTTTGCAAAACGCGTGTCCACGCTGAACAATCTCGCGTTGAAATACATACTGGGAGATATTGAAATTTGTCTTTCCTCGTCAATGGAATTCTGTCCAGTGGGGAATTGAACAGGGAACGCCATGGCTTCCAGCTTTGGGATTTTGAAAAATCCAACAGGCTTTTGTCCTTGTGCAGGTGCGATACTAAATATTCCCTCACCGTACGACAAGATCTCATGTCCGATGTCGGGCGGCTGCATGCACGTGTCTAATGTGAGCCCGGGTCGAAGCTCATCCTTTTCCTCGACGCTAACGTGTTGCTCATCCTGCTCAGCAACATCGACTTCTTGTTGCATCTCAGAGACTTCAGCTTCCTCGTCTAGGTGACTTTCAGAGACATCAGCTTCCTCATCTAGGGGACTTTCAAATACAGCAGTTTCTCTTATGGAGATATTCCTGTATTCCGAATGCATTGCTTTCAGCTTCGATAAAGCTGCAAGCACGTTATGCATATTCACCGTGTGGAAGTGCTGGTATCCTTTAAACTTAACGTGTCTCTTCAGCTTCACCTGCAGCAGCTGGGCCTCACTTCTTGGTCTTGGCAGAGAGTTGACAGTCTTCTCCATCTCGGAGGGCACACACACGACGGCACCACGTACTGCTCTCTGCTGTCCTTTGGGTAATGCAACTATTTTTGCAAATGGTAAAATTTTTGCAATGAGTTGACGTTCAAGGACATTTAATTCATCCAATTCCGCAGGGATTGGTGGCAACTCCAGTTTGTTGGCTGCTGCAATTGAAGACATCTGTCCTCTCTTGAGGTGGCTGTCACAAGTGGGGCAAATCCATTCCTGTCTTCTCTCTTCTGGAACTACGCAGCAACCTGAGCAGGCATTATCACAAGCGTGAACATACTTCCCGGTTAGGCAAGACGCTGCAACATGAACGTTTTTGGCATAACTTGTTCTATTACAGACCTTGACTTGATTAGGAAACAGGGCTCTGTGACAGACTGTGCAGACATGTGTAGGGCCATGCTGAATCTTACACCGGAATGCATGTATGGCACTTTCCATCACTTTGTTAACCACAGGCTGTGGTATTTCCTGGCTGGGACGGATGTACGGTTTATATTTCTTTTTGATCCGCAGTGCGCATTGCAATCGATGAAGAACGCGATATGTAACATCACTGGCACATTTCTGGGTCTTGCGCAGCGTACATCGCAGGATGTGATGTGCTCTGAACTCTGGGTCACCTGCATATCTCTTAACCATGTAGGCTTTCATTTTCCTCTGGAAGAGAGTATCTGTGCTGTACCTCTTCTTAATGTACTCTTTCTTCTTCTTTTGGAAGAGAGCATCTGTGCTGTACCTCTTCTTACTGTATTGTTTCATCTTCTTCTGGAAGAGAGCATCTGTGCTGTACCTCTTCTTAATATACTCTTTCTTCTTCTTCTGGAAGAGAGCATCTGTGCTGTACCTCTTATTCGTGTATTCTTTCATCTTCTTCTGGAAGAGAGCATCTGTGCTGTATCTTCTCACTATAGACCATTTCATTTGGTTTCGGAAGAGAGCATCTTGATTATACTTTATCTTATTAGCTTCTTTTTTCTTTGATTGGTATTGCAAAGAAGCGGCATACCTCTGTCT